>NW_023331451.1:0-39696 GCF_011100685.1 Canis lupus familiaris
CACCTTCTTGGCCTCACCTGGAACTGGTGACTCTGAACATCATTGGGCCTCACACAGATCTGGTGACTCTGGTCCTCACCTGTGGATCATTATGACCTGGATACTCTGTTCCAAACTGAGCCTCTCCTGGACATGTTGAGTCTGGATCCCCTCTGGGCCTCAATCTGACATGGTGCTCTGGTCCCCTTCTGGGCCTCACCCAGTCCTGGTGACTTTCTTCCCCATCTGGACCTGATTGCTGTGGACTATTCTTTGCTTCACCTGGAACTGGTGACTCTGCTCCTACCTGGGCCTCACCCAGTTCGTTGACTCTGGTCCTCACCTGTGGACCATTATGACCTGAATACTCTGTTCCACTCCTGAGCCTCTTTGGACATGATGACTCTGGATCCCCTCTGGGCCTTACCCTGACATGGTGACTCTGGTCCCCTCTGGGTCTCACCGTGCCCTAATGACTGTGATCCCCACTTTGGCCTGACTTGGACCTGCTGACCCTGGTTGCCACCTGCGCTTGACTTCGACCTGTTGACTCTGGGTTCTTTTTTTCTTTTTTTTAAATTTATTTTTTATTATTGGTGTTCTATTTACTAACATACAGAATAACCCCAGTGCCCGTCACCCATTCACTCCCACCCCCACCCTCCTCCTCTTCTACCACCCCTAGTTTGTTTCCCAGAGTTAACAGTCTTTACGGTCTGTCTCCCTTTCTGATATTTCCGACACATTCTTCTCCCTTCCCTTATATTCCCTTTCACTATATTTATATTCCCCAAATGAATGAGAACATATAATGTTTGTCTTTCTCCGACTGGCTTACTTCACTCAGCATAATACCCTCCAGTTCCATCCACGTTGAAGCAAATGGTGGGTATTTGCATTTCTAATAGCTGAGTAATATTCCATTGTATACATAAACCACATCTTCTTTATCCATTCATCTTTCGTGGACACCGAGGCTCCTTCCACAGTTTGGCTATCGTGGCCATTGTTGCTCTAAACATCGGGGTGCAGGTGTCCGGCGTTCATGCATTGTCTCTTTGGGGAAAATCCCCAACAGTGCAATTGCTGGGTCGTAGGGCAGGTAATTTTTAACTGTTGAGGAACCTCCACACCGTTTCCAGAGTGGCTGGACCAGTTCACATTCCCACCAACAGTGTATGAGGATTCCTTTTCTCCGCATCCTCTCCAACATTGGTTGTTTCCTGTCTGGTTAATTTTCCCCATTCTCACTGGTGTGAGGTGGTATCTCATTGTGGTTTTGATTTGTATTTCCCTGATGGCAAGTGATGCAGAGCATTTTCTCATGTCCTGTTGGCCATGTCTATGTCTTCCTCTGTGAGATTTCTGTTCATGTCTTTTGCCCATTTCATGATGGATTGTTTGTTTCTTGGTGTTGAGTTTGATAAGTTCTTTTTAGATCTTGGAAACTAGTCCTTTATCTGATATGTCATTTGCAAATATCTTCTCCCATTCTGTAGGTTGTCTTTGAGTTTTGTTGACTGTATCCTTTGATGTGCAAAATTCTTATCTTGATGAAGTCCCAATAGTTCATTTTTGCTTTTGTTTCTTTTGCCTTCGTGGATGTATCTTGCAAGAAGTTACTATGGCCGACTTCAAAAAGGGTGTTGCCTGTGTCTTCTCTAGGATTTTGATGGAATATTGTCTCACATTTAGATCTTTCATCCATTTTGAGTTTATCTTTGTGTATGGTGAAGAGAGTGGTCTAGTTTCATTCTTCTGCATGTGGATGTCCAATTTTCCCAGCACCATTTATTGAAGAGATGTCTTTCTTCGAATGGATAGTTTCCTCCTTTATCGAATATTAGTTGCCATAAAGTTCAGGGTCCACTTCTGGATTCTCTATTCTGTTCACTGATCTATGTGTCTGTTTTTGTGCCAGTAGACTCTAGTTTTCAAGGGCCTCAACTCCACCTGGTGGTCCTGGTCCCCACCTGGGACTCACCGGAGTGGTGACTCTTTTCACCACCGGGGACTCATGGACTGCTTACTGTGTTACACACCAGGGCCTCAAGTATACCTGTTGACCATGGTCCCCAAGCCGGCCTCACATGGACCTGTTGCCTCTGATCCCCACCGGGGCCTCACGTGTACCTGGTAACTTGGTCCTCACCTGGGCCTCATCTGGACCTAGTGACTCTGGTCCCCACCGGGCTTCACGTGGATCTGGTGAATCTGGTCCCCACCTGGACCTCTCCGGACCTAGTGACTCTCTTTCCAACATGGACCTCACATGGATCTGGTGACTCTGGTCCTCAGTTTGGCCTCACCTGGACCTGGCGTCTCTCGTCCCTACTTTGACCTAACTCAGAACTGCTGAATCTTGCCCCACCTAGCCGCACCCAGACCTGGTGACTCTTGTCCCAGCTATGCCTCAATTCGACCTAATGAATCTGGTCCTCACGTGAGCCTCACATGGACCTGGGACTCAGCTGGATAGAGTGGCTCTGGTTCATGCAAGGGGATAAAATGATACTGCTGACTGTGGTCTTATTCTATGCCTCACCAGGACCTAGTGATTTGTCCCCATCTGGGCTGCATGGCCTAGTGACTGGTCCTCACCCAGGCATCATTGGGACCTGGATACACTATTCCACACCTGGGACTCACTCTGACTAGGGACCTCTGGACCCATTCTGGGCCTCAAACTAAACTGGTTACTCTGGTTCCCCTCTGGGACTCACCCTTACCTGGTGACTCTGGTCACCCCATGGGCTTCATTTGGGCCTGGTGAATCTGGTCCTTAGCTTGTCCTCACTTGGATCTGGTGACTGGTCGACAGCTGGGCCTCACTTGGACTTGGTGAATCCTGTTGCCACCTGCGCCTCACCTGGACCTTGTGACTGTGGTCCCACTGGACCTCACCTGGATCTGGTGGCTCTGGTTCCCATATGGGGCTCTCCTGGTCCGTGTTTCTGTGGTCTCATCTGCCTCACCTGGAACACAATGACTCTGATCCATATCTGGGCCTCTCCTGGACTGTTAACTCTGGTCGTTACCTGGGCATCATTGGGACCTGGGTACTCTATTATATACCTGGGCCACTTGGACTTGGTGACTGTGGTCCCACCTGGGCCACACTGGACGAGGTGACTGGTTCCCACAGGGACCTCACCTGGACCTGGTGACTCAGGTTCATATGGGCATCATGGGACCTGGTTTCTCAGTTCCACATCGGGGCCTCCCCTGGACTAGTGATTCTCGTCCCCCTCTGGGCCTCACCCTGACGTGGTGACCCTGGTCCCCACGTGGATATCACCAGAAACCGGGTGACTCTGGTCCCTCACTGGGACTCACCCGGAGCTGGGGACACTATTCCTCAACTGGGCCTCAATAGGACCTGGTGAATCTACTCCTCCTTAGGCCTCGTCTGGACCTTGTGACTCTTTCCCACCTGGCATCAAGGGACATGGTTACTCTGTTCCCACACCTGGGCCTCACCTCCACATGATAACTTTGCTCCAAACCTTGGCCTCAACTGGTCCTGATGACTCTGTTCCCCCACCTAGGCCTCAGTCTGGACTGGTGACTGTGGTGCCCACATGGGTCTCACCTGGACCTGGTGATTCTCGTTCCGACATGAACCACACCTGGACCTGGTGACTGTGGTGTTCTGGTAGACTCACATTTACCTGGTGACTCCGGGTCCCCACTAGAGCCTCACCTGGATCTGGTGACTCTGGCCTGCCTGTTGGCCTCAACTTGACCTGGTGAGTGGGGTTGCCACCTGGGCTCACACATAGGTGGTGACTCAATTCCCCTCGTGGGCCTCTTGGACCTGGTGAATCTGGTCCTTACCTGGTCCTGTCCCAGACCCGGGGACTCTGGTCACCACGTGGGCCTCACCTGGACCTGGTGAATTGGTCCGCATCTGGGCCTCACCCAGTCCTGGTGACTTTGTTCCCCACCTGGACCTGATTGCTGTGGACTTTCTTGGCCTCACCTGGAACTGGTGACTCTGATCCTATCTGTGCGTCACCCAGATCTGGTGACTCTGGGCCTCACCTGGGCATCATTGGTACCTGGTGACTCTGTTCCACACCTGAGCCTAACCTAACATGATGACTCTGGAACCACTCTGGGCCTCTCCCTGACCTGATGCCTCTGGTCCCCATCTGGATGTCACCTGGACGAGGTGATTCTGGTACCCCTCTAAGCCTCAACCAGATCTGGTGACAGTGGTCCTCAGCTGGGCCTCACTGGACACTGTGAATATGCTCCATCTGGGCCTCATTTGGACCTGGTGACTCTGGTCCCTACCTGGGCAACATCGGGACATGGTTCCACTGCATGGCCTGCAGGTTGGCCTCACCTGGACCTGGTAACTCTAGTCCCTACCTGGGCAATCATCGGGACATGGTTCCTCTGCATGGCCTGCAGTTAGGCCACACTTGGACCTGGGGAGTGGGGTTGCCACCTGGGACTCACCCATGCTTGGTGACACAGGTACCCACGTGGGCCTCACTTGGACCTGGTGAATCTGGTCCTTACCTGGTCCTCACCCGGAACTGGTAACTCTGGTCACCACCTGGGAATCACCTGGACCTGGTGAATCTGGTCCCAATATGGGCCTCACCCAGTCCTCGTGACTTTGTTCCCCACCTGGACCTGATTGCTGTGGACTCCTTCTTGGCCTCACCTGGAACTGGTGACCCTGATCCTGACTGGGCCTCACCCAGATCTGGTGACTCTGGTCCTCACCTGTGGATCATTATGACCTGGATCTCTGTTCCACACCTGAGCCTCACCTGGACATGATGACTCTGGATCCCCTCTGGGCCTCACCTTGACATGGTGACTGCTCCCCATCTGGATGTCACCTAGACCAGGTGAATCTGGTACCCTCTAGGCCTCAACTAGACCTGGGGATTCTGGTCCTCAAGTGCGCCTCACCGAGACCTAGAGGATATGCTCCCCACCTGCTCCTCATCTGGACCTGGTGACTCTGGTTCTACCTGCGTATCATCGGGACATGGTTACTCTATTCCCCACTGGGACTGACCTGATCATGGTAACTCTGGTCCTGACTTTGGCCTCTTCTGTACCAGGTGACTCTGGCTCACCTGGGCGTCATCTGTAACTGATGACTCTGATCCTAAGCATGGCCTCACCTGACCTGGTGACTGTGGTTCCCATCGGGACCTCACCTGGACCTCATGTCTCTGGTCCCACCTGGGCCTCACCAGGAACTGGTGTCTGTGGTACCCACCTGGGTAGCATCAGGATATGGTTACACTGTTCACTAACAGTGACCCAGCCGGACCTATTAACTCTGGTCTTCACCTGGGCCACACCTGGACATGGTGACACTGGTTCCCACTTGGGTCTCACCTGGACATGTTGAGTCGGATCCCCGCCTGGTCCTCACCTGTAACTGGTGATTCCCGTTCCCACATGGACATCATGTGGACTGGTGGCTGCAGTGTTTCTAGATTCTCATGTACCTCGTGAATCTGGTCCCCACCAGGGCCTCACCGGGACCTGGTGAGTGGGTTGCCACCTGCACCTAACTGGACCTGGTGTTCTGGTCTGCACCTGAGACTACCCTGGATCTGGTGACTGTGTTCCCCACCTGGGCTTCACCTGGATTTGGGGACTCCGTCCCCATCTGGGGCTCACCTGGCCCTGTTGACCATGGTCCACAACTAGGCAAAATTGGGACCCGGTGACTGTGTTTCACAACTGGACCTCACCTGGACAAGGTGACTGTGGTCCCACCTGGGCTTCACCTGGACGAGGTGACTGGTTCCCACAGGGACCTCACCTGGACCTGCTGACACAGGTCCCCATATGGGCATCATGGGACCTGGTTTCAGTTCCACATCGGGGCCTCACCTGGAGCTAGTAGTGATTCTCGTCCCCCTCTGGGCCTCACCTGACGTGGTGACTCTGGTCCCCACCTGGATATCACCGGAACCGGGTGACTCTGGTCCCCCTCTGGGACCCACCCGGAGCTGGGGACACTGGTCCTCAACTGGGCCTCACATGGACCTGGTGAATCTGGTCCCCATCTGGGCCTCACCCAGTCCAGGTGACTTTGTTCCCACCTGGACCTGATTGCTGTGGACTCTTTCTTGGCCTCACCTGGAACTGGTGACTCTGAACCTATCTGGCGTCACCCAGATCTGGTGACTCTGGTCCTCACCTGGGCATCATTGGTACCTGGTGACTCTGTTCCTCACCTGAGCCTCACCTGGACATGATGACTCTGGAACCTCTCTGGGCTTCTCCCTGACCTGGTGACTCTAGTCCCTACCTGGGCATCATCGGGACATGGTTCCACTGCATGGCCTGCAGGTTGGCCTTACCTGGACCTGGTAACTCTGTTCCCGACCTGAGCATCATCTGGACACTGTTCCTCTGCATGGCATGCAGGTTGGCCTCACCTGGACCTGGTGAGTGGGGTTGACACCTGGGCCTCACACATACCTGGTGACACAGGTCCCCACGTGGGCCTCACTTGGACTGGTGAATCTGGTCCTTACCTGGTCCTCACCCGGAACTGGTAACTCTGGTCACCACCTGGGAATCACCTGGACATGGTGAATTGGTCCCCATCAGGGCCTCACCCAGTCCTGGGTTTGTTCCCCAATTGGACCTGATTGCTCTGCACTCCTTCTTGGCCTCATTGGAACTGATGACTCTGATCCTAACTGGGCCTCACCCAGATCTGCTGACTCTGGTCCTCACCTGTGGACCATTATGACTGGAAACTCTCTTCCACACCTGAGCCTCACCTGGACCTGATGACTCTGGATCCCCTCTGGGCCTCAGCCTGACATGGTGACTCTGGTCCCCATCTGGATGTCACCTAGACCAGGTGAATCTGGTACCCCTCTAGGCCTCAACTAGACCTGGTGACTCTGGTCCTCAACTGGCCCTCACCGGGACCTCGTGAATATGCTCCCCACCTGCGCCTCATCTGTACCTTGTGGCTCTGGTTCTACCTGGGTATCATCGGGACATGGTTACTCTATTCTCCACTGGGATGTCCTGTTCCTGGTAACTCTGGTCCTGACTTTGGCCTCTTCTGTACCAGGTGACTCTGGCTCCACCTGGGCCTCACCTGTAACTAGTGACTCTGATAATAAGCATAGCCTCACCTGACCTGGTGACTGTGGTTACATTGGACCTCACCTGGACCCAATGCCACTGGACCCACCTAGGCCTCAGCAGTACCTGTTGTCTCTGGTACCCACCTGGGTAGCATCAGTATATGGTTACACTCTTCACTAACAGTGACCCAGCCGGACCTATTAACACTGGTCTTCAACTGGGCCTCAACAAGACCTGGTTAATCTATCCTCACTCAGGCCTCGTCTGGACCTGTGACTCTTTTCCCCACCTGGCATCAATGGGGCATGGTTACACTGTTCCCCACCTGGGCCTCACCTGGACATGATAACTTTGCTCCACTCTTTGGCCTCAACTGGTCTTGATGACTCTCGTCCCACCACCTAGGCCTCAATGGACCTGGTGACTGTGGTCCCCACCTGGGTCTCACTGGACATGGTGACTCTCGTTCCCACATGAACCAAACCTGGACCTGGTGAATGTGGTGTCTTGTAGACTCACATTTACCTGGTTACTCCGGTCCCCACTAGGACCTCACCTGGATCTGGTGACTCTGGCTTGCAGGTTGGCCTCACTGGACCTGGTTAGTGCGGTTGCCACCTGGGCCTAACCATACCTGGTGACTCAGGTCCGCACGTGGGTATCTTGGATCTGTTGACTCTGGTCCTTACCTGGGCATCATTGGGACCTCTATACTCCCTTATATACCTGGGCCTCACCTGAACCAGGTGACTGTGTTCACACAACTGGACCTCACCTGGTCCAAGTGACTCTGGTCCCCCTCTGTGTCTCACCGTGCCCTAGTGACTGTGAACCCCACTTTGGCCTTACTTGGACCTGCTGACCCTGGTTGCCACCTGCGCCTGACCTCGAACTGTTGATTCTGGTTCTTTCAAGGGTCTCCCGGAACCTGATGATCCTGGTCCCCACTGGGCCCACCTGGACGTGGTCACTCCTGTCACCACGGGGACTCACCGGACCTGCTTACTGTGTTCCACACCTGGCCTCATGTAGACATGTGACCATGGTCCCCAAGCCGGCTCACATGGACCTGTTGCTCTGATCCCCACCGGGGCCTCACGTGTACCTGGTAACTCTGGTCTACCTAGGCCTCATCTGGACCTAGTGACTCTGGTCCCCACCTGGGCTTCACCTGAATCTTGTGACTCTGATCCCCACCTGGAATCACCGGATCTGGTGGCTCTGGTCCCCACCTGGACTTCACCTGGATCTGGTGACTCTGGTCCACCCCAGGACCTCTCCTGGACCTGGTGACTCCTTTCCAACATGGACCTCATGTGGATCTGATGACTCTGGTCCTCAGTTGGCCTCACCTCGACTTGGTGTCTCTCGTCCCCACTTTGACCTAACTCAGAACTGCTGAATCTTGCCCCACCTAGCCCGCACCCAGACCTGGTGACTCTTGTCCCCAGATATGCCTCAATTCGACTAATGAATCTGGTCCTCACGTGGGCCTCACATGGACCTGGGACTCAGTTGGATAGAGGGCTCTGGTTCCCACAAGTGGCTCACCTGATACTGGACTGTGGTTATTCTATGCCTCACCAGGACCTAGTGATTCTGTTCCCCATCTGGGCCTGCATGGCCCTAGTGACTCTGGTCCTCACCCAGGCATCATTGGGACCTGGATACTCTATTCCACACCTGGGCCTCAATTTGACCAGGGAACTCTGGTCCCATTCTGGGCCTCAAACTAAACTGGTTACTTGGTTCCCCTCTGGGCCTAACCCTTACTGGTGACTCTGGTCACCCTTGGGCTTCACTTGGGCCTGGTGAATCTGGTCCTTAGCTGGTCCGCACCTGGATGTGGTGACTATTCGCCACCTGGTCCTCACCTGGACTTGGTGAATCCTGTTGCCGCCTGTGCCTCACCAGGACCTTGTGACTGTGGTCCTACCTGGACCTCACCTGGATCTGGTGGCTCTGGTTCCCATATGGGGTATCCTGGACCTGGTTCCTGTGGTCTCCATCTGGCCTCACCTGAAAAACAATGACTCTGATCCATATTTGAACCTCTACTGGACCTGTTGACTCTGGTCATTACCTGGGCATCTTTCTGAGCTGGATACTCTCTTATATAACTGGGCGTCACCTGGACCTGGTGACTGTGGTCCCACCTGGCCCTCCCCGGACGAGGTGACTCGTCCCACAGGACCTCACCTGGACCTGGTGACTCAGGTCCTCATATGGGCATCATGAGACCTGGTTTCTCAGTTCCACATCGCGGCCTCACCTGGACATAGTGATTCTCCTCCCTCTGGGCCTCACCCTGATGTGGCGACTCTGGTCCCCACCTGGATATCCCAGAACCGGGTGACTCTGTTCCCCTCTGGAACTCACAAAGAGCTGGGGACATTGGTCCTCAACTGGGCCTCAACAGGACTGGTGAATCTACTCCTCACTTAGGCCTCGTCTGGACCTTGTGACTCTTCCCACCTGGCATCAATGGGACATGGTTACTCTGTTCCCCACCTGCGCCTCAGCTGGACATGATAACTTTGTCCACACTTTGGCCTCAACTGCTCCTGATGACTCTGGCTCCCCACCTAGGCCTCAATCTGGTCCTGGTGACTGTGGTCCCACCCTGGGTCTCACCTGGACCTGGTGACTCTCGTTCCCACATGAATCACCCTGGACCTGGTGACGGTGGTGTTCTTGTAGACTCACTTTTACCTTGGACTCCGGTCCCCAGTAAGGTCTCACCTGTATCTGGTGACTTGGCCTGCAGCTTGGCCTCACCTGGACCTGGTGAGTGGAGTTGCCACCTGGGCCTCACCCATACCTGGGATCCAGTCCCCACAGGGGTCTCTTGGACCTGGTGAATCTTCTCCTTACCTGGTACTCCCCCAGACCGGGGACTGGTCACCACCTGGGCCTCACCTGGACCTGGTGAATCTGTTCCCCAACTGGGCCTCACCAGTCCTGTTGACTTTGTTCCCCACCTGGACCTGATTGCTGTGGACTCTTTCTTGGCCTCACCTGGAACTGGTGACTCTGATCCTATCTGGGCGACACCCAGACCTGGTGGGACTCTGGTCATCACCTGGGCATCCTTGGTACCTGGTGACTCTGTTCCACACCTGAGCCTCACCTGAACATGATTACTCTTGAACCTGTCTGGGGCCTCACCCTGACCTGGGACTCTGGTCCCCATCTCGATGTCACTGGACCAGGGATTCTGGTATCCTTCTACGCCTCAACAATATCTGGTAACTATGGTCTCAAACTGGGCCTCACCTGGACTAGTGAATTTGCTCCATCTGGGCCTCATTTTCATGGTGACTCTGGTCCTTACCTGGGCATCATCGGGACATGGTTCCACAGCATGGCCTGCAGGTTGGCCTCACCTGGACCTGGGGAGTGGGGTTGCCACCTGGGCCTCACACTACCTGTGTGACACAGGTCCCACGTGGGCCTCAAGTGGACCTGTTGAATCTTGGCCTTACCTGGTCCTCACCCGGAACTGGTAAGTCTGGTCACCACCTGGAAGTCACCTGGACTTGCTGAATCTGGTCCCCAACTGGGCCTCACCCAGTCCTGGTGAATTTGTTGCCCACCTGGACCTGATTGCTGTGGATCTTCTTGGCCTCACCTGGAACTTGTGACTTTGATCCTAACTGGGCCTCACCCAGATCTGGTGACTCTGGTCCTCACCTGAGGACCATTATGATCTGGATACTCGGTTCCACACATGAGCTCACCTGGACATGATGACTCTTAATCCCTCTGGGCCTCAGCCTGACATGGTGACTCTGGTCCCCATGGATGTCACCTAGACAAGGTGAATCTGGTACCACTCTAGAATCAATCGAATTGAAAACAATCGAATCGAAAAGAATCGAATCAAAAAAAGTCGAATCGAAACGAAAACAATCGAATCGAATCGAATCTAAAAGAATCGTATTGAATTGAATCGAGTCGAAAAGACTCGAATCAAAAAGACTCGAATCGAATTGAATCAAATCGAAAAGAATCTAATAGAAACCACTCGAACAGAATCAAATCGAAATGATTCAAAATGAATCGAATAGAATAGAATCGAAAAAATCGAAAGAATCGAAACGAATCGAAACGAATGAATCGAAGAGAATCGATTAGAATCGAAATGAAAAGAATCGTATTGAATCGAATCGAAAAGAATCAAATCAAATCGAATCGAAAGAATTGAATCAAATCGAAAAGAATCCAATCGAATCGAAAAGAATCGAATGAATGGAATCAAATCGAAAAGAATCGAATCGAATCGAAAAGAATCGAATGAAACAAATCAGATCAAATGGAAAAGCATCAAATCGAATGAAAAGAATCGAATCGATCGAAAATCGAATCAAAAAGACTCGAATCGAAAAAATCGAATTGAAAAGAATCGAATCGAATCGAAAAGACTCGAATCAAATTAAAAATATCAAATCGAATCGAATCGAAAAGACTCGATTGAAAATCGAATTGAAACGAATCGATTGAAACGAAAAGAATCGAATCGAAAGAATTCGAATTGAAAGAATCGAATTGAATAGAAAAAAATCGAATAGAAAAGAATCGAACCGAAAAGAAAAGAATCAAATTGAATCAGTCGATTAAATTCTAGTCGAATCGAATCAAAAAGAATGAAATCGAGTCGAATCGAATCGAAAAGAATCGAATCGAATCGAAAAGAATCGAATTGTATCTAATCAAAAAGAATCGAATCGTATCGACTCGAATCGAAAAGAATCCAATTGCATCATCGAATGGAAAATAATCGAATTGAATAGAATCGAAAAGAATCGAATCGAATCAAATCGAAAACAATCAAATTGAATTGATCGAAAAGAATCGAATTGAATCAAATCGAATCGAAATGAAAAGAATCGAATCGATTCAAATAGAAAAGAATCGAATCGAAAAGAATCAAATCGACACGAAAAGAATCGAATCGAATCAAAAAGTATCGAATTGATTCGAAAACATTCGAATCGAAAAGAATCGAATTGAAATGAATCCGATCGAAATGAAAAGAATCTACTCGATTCGAATCCAAAAGAATCGAATCCAAAAGAATCGAATCGAATCCAAAAGAATCGAATGAATTGAATCAAAAGAAATGAATTGAATTGAATCAAAAAGGAACTAATCGAATCAAATCGAAAAAATCGAATAGAATCAAATCGAATCAAAAAGAATCGAATAGCTTCGAATAAAAAAGAATCGAATTGAGGGATCCCTGGGTGGCGCAGCGGTTTAGCGCCTGCCTTTGGCCCAGGGCGATCCTGGAGATCCGGGATCGAAACCCACGTCAGGCTCCCGGTGCATGGAGCCTGCTTCTCCCTCTGCCTGTGTCTCTGCCTCTCTGTCTCTCTCTGTGACTATCATAAAAAAAAGAATCGAATTGAATCGAGTTGAAAAAATCATAAGAATCAAATCGAAAAGAATGAATTCCATGTAACGAAAAGATTCGAATTGAAAAGATCGAATCGAAACAAAAGAATCGAAATCGACTCGACATGAATCAAAAAAAGAATCGAATCAAAACGAATCGAAAGAAACAAATCAAGTAGAATCTAAAAGAATCGAATCGAATCAATCGAAAAAATTCGAATAGAATTGAATCGAAAAGAATCAAAACGAATCGAACCGAAGAGAATCGATTCGAATCAAAATAAAAAGTATCGTATCAAATCGAATCGAAAAGAATCATGTCAAATAGAATCGAAAGAATGGAATCAAATCTACAAACAAATCGAATCGAATCGAAAAGAATCGGATTGAATGGAATCGAATCGAAAAGAATAGAATAGAATCGAAAGAAATCGAATAGAATCAAATCAAATCAAAAAGAATCGAATTGAATTGATCCTAACCAAAATAAGCGAAATGAATTGACTCGAAGCCAAAAAAAATCAAATCGAAAAGAATCTAATCTCAACGAAAATCATCGAAATGAATAGAATCGAAAAGAATCGAATTGAATCAAATCGAAAAGAATCGAATGGAATCCAATCGAAAAGAATCAAATTGATTCGAATCGAAACAAATTGAATCCAATCGAAAAGAATCTAATTGAATCGAATCGAAAGAATCGAATTCAATCAAAACGAATCGATTCGAATGGAATAGAAAAGAATAGAATAGAATAGAATCGAAAAGAATCAAATCGAATCGAAAAGAATCGAATCGAAAAGAATTGAATCGAATCGAAAAGAAACGAATCGAACCGAATCAAAAAGAAATCAATCGAATCGAATCAAATACAAAAGAATCGCTTTGAATAGCATAGAATTGAAAAGAATCGAATCAATCGAATTGAAAACAATCGAATCGAAAAGAATCGAATCAAAAAAAGTCGAATCGAAACGGAAAACAATCGAATCGAATCGAATCTAAAAGAATCGTATTGAATTGCATCGAGTCGAAAAGACTCGAATCAAAAAGACTCGAATCGAATTGAATCAAATCGAAAAGAATCTAATAGAAACCACTCGAACAGAATCAAATCGAAATGATTCAAAATGAATCGAATAGAATAGAATCGAAAAAAATCGAATCGAATCGAAACGAATCGAAACGAATCGAAGAGAATCGATTAGAATCGAAATGAAAAGAATCGTATTGAATCGAACCGAAAAGAATCAAATCAAATCGAATCGAAAGAATTGAATCAAATCGAAAAGAATCCAATCGAATCGAAAAGAATCGAACTGAATGGAATCAAATCGAAAAGAATCTAATCGAATCGAAAAGAATCGAATCAAATTTAATGGAATCGAAAAGAATCGAATTGAATCGAAAAGAATCGAAATGAAACAAATCAGATCAAATGGAAAAGCATCAAATCGGAGTGAAAAGAATCGAATCGAATCGAAATGAATCGAATCAAAAAGACTCGAATCGAAAAGAATCGAATTGAAAAGAATCGAATCGAATCGAAAAGACTCGAATCAAATTAAAAATATCAAATCGAACCGAATCGAAAAGCATCAAATTGAAAAGACTCGAATTGAAACGAATCGATTTGAAACGAAAAGAATTGAATCGAATCGAATCGAATCGAATTGAATTGAAAGAATCGAATTGAATAGAAAAAAATCGAATAGAAAAGAATCCAACCGAAAAGAAAAGAATCAAATTGAATCAGTCGATTAAATTCTAGTCGAATCGAATCAAAAAGCATGAAATCGAGTCGAATCGAATCGAAAAGAATCGAATCGAATCGAAAAGAATCCAATTGCATCATCGACTGGAAAATAATCGAATTGAATAGAATAGAAAAGAATCGAATCGAATCAAATCGAAAACAATCAAATTGAATTGATCGAAAAGAATCGAATTGAATCAAATCGAATCGAAATGAAAAGAATCGAATCGATTCAAATAGAAAAGAATCGAATCGAAAAGAATCAAATCGACACGAAAAGAATCGAATCGAATCAAAAAGTATCGAATTGATTCGAAAACATTCGAATCGAAAAGAATCGAATTGAAATGAATCCGATCGCAATGAAAAGAATCCACTCGATTCGAATCCAAAAGAATCGAATCCAAAAGAATCGAATCGAATCCAAAAGAATCGAATTGATTTGAATCAAAAGAAATGAATTGAATTGAATCAAAAAGAACTAATCGAATCAAATCGAAAAAACTCGAATAGAATCTAATCGAATCAAAAAGAATTGAATAGATTCGAATAAAAAAGAATCGAATTGAGGGATCCCTGGGTGGCGCAGCGGTTTAGCGCCTGCCTTTGGCCCAGGGCACGTTCCTGGAATCACGGGATCGAATCCCACATCGGGCTCCCGGTGCATGGAGCCTGCTTCTCCCTCTGCCTGTGTCTCTGCCTCTCTGTCTCTCTCTGTGACTATCATAAAAAAAAGAATCGAATTGAATCGAGTTGAAGAAAATCATAAAGAATCAAATCGAAAAGAATCGAATTCCATGTAACGAAAAGATTCGAATTGAAAAGAATCGAATCGAAACAAAAGAATCGAATCGAATCGACATGAATCAAAAAGAATCGAATCAAAACGAATCGAAAAGAAACAAATCAAGTAGAATCCAAAAGAATCGAATCGAATCAAATCGAAAAAATTCGAATAGAATTGAATCGAAAAGAATCAAAACGAATCGAACCGAAGAGAATCGATTCGAATCAAAATAAAAAGTATCGTATCAAATCGAATCGAAAAGAATCATGTCAAATAGAATCGAAAGAATGGAATCAAATCTAAAACAATCGAATCGAATCGAAAAGAATCGGATTGAATGGAATCGAATCGAAAAGAATAGAATAGAATCGAAAGAAATCGAATAGAATCAAATCAAATCAAAAAGAATCGAATTGAATTGATCCTAACCAAAATAAGCGAAATGAATTGACTCGAAGCAAAAAAAATCAAATCGAAAAGAATCTAATCTCAACGAAAATCATCGAAATGAATAGAATCGAAAAGAATCGAATTGAATCAAATCGAAAAGAATCGAATGGAATCCAATCGAAAAGAATCAAATTGATTCGAATCGAAACAAATTGAATCCAATCGAAAAGAATCTAATTGAATCGAATCGAAAAGAATCGAATTCAATCAAAACGAATCGATTCGAATGGAATAGAAAAGAATAGAATAGAATAGAATCGAAAAGAATCAAATCGAATCGAAAAGAATCGAATCGAAAAGAATTGAATCGAATCGAAAAGAAACGAATCGAACCGAATCAAAAAGAAATCAATCGAATCGAATCAAATACAAAAGAATCGCTTTGAATAGCATAGAATTGAAAAGAATCGAATCAATCGAATTGAAAACAATCGAATCGAAAAGAATCGAATCAAAAAAAGTCGAATCGAAACGGAAACAATCGAATCGAATCGAATCTAAAAGAATCGTATTGAATTGCATCGAGTCGAAAAGACTCGAATCAAAAAGACTCGAATCGAATTGAATCAAATCGAAAAGAATCTAATAGAAACCACTCGAACAGAATCAAATCGAAATGATTCAAAATGAATCGAATAGAATAGAATCGAAAAAAATCGAATCGAATCGAAACGAATCGAAACGAATCGAAGAGAATCGATTAGAATCGAAATGAAAAGAATCGTATTGAATCGAACCGAAAAGAATCAAATCAAATCGAATCGAAAGAATGGAATCAAATCGAAAAGAATCCAATCGAATCGAAAAGAATCGAACTGAATGGAATCAAATCGAAAAGAATCTAATCGAATCGAAAAGAATCGAATCAAATTTAATGGAATCGAAAAGAATCGAATTGAATCGAAAAGAATCGAAATGAAACAAATCAGATCAAATGGAAAAGCATCAAATCGGAGTGAAAAGAATCGAATCGAATCGAAATGAATCGAATCAAAAAGACTCGAATCGAAAAGAATCGAATTGAAAAGAATCGAATCGAATCGAAAAGACTCGAATCAAATTAAAAATATCAAATCGAACCGAATCGAAAAGCATCAAATTGAAAAGACTCGAATTGAAACGAATCGATTTGAAACGAAAAGAATTGAATCGAATCGAATCGAATCGAATTGAATTGAAAGAATCGAATTGAATAGAAAAAAATCGAATAGAAAAGAATCCAACCGAAAAGAAAAGAATCAAATTGAATCAGTCGATTAAATTCTAGTCGAATCGAATCAAAAAGCATGAAATCGAGTCGAATCGAATCGAAAAGAATCGAATCGAATCGAAAAGAATCCAATTGCATCATCGAATGGAAAATAATCGAATTGAATAGAATAGAAAAGAATCGAATCGAATCAAATCGAAAACAATCAAATTGAATTGATCGAAAAGAATCGAATTGAATCAAATCGAATCGAAATGAAAAGAATCGAATCGATTCAAATAGAAAAGAATCGAATCGAAAAGAATCAAATCGACACGAAAAGAATCGAATCGAATCAAAAAGTATCGAATTGATTCGAAAACATTCGAATCGAAAAGAATCGAATTGAAATGAATCCGATCGCAATGAAAAGAATCCACTCGATTCGAATCCAAAAGAATCGAATCCAAAAGAATCGAATCGAATCCAAAAGAATCGAATTGATTTGAATCAAAAGAAATGAATTGAATTGAATCAAAAAGAACTAATCGAATCAAATCGAAAAAACTCGAATAGAATCTAATCGAATCAAAAAGAATTGAATAGATTCGAATAAAAAAGAATCGAATTGAGGGATCCCTGGGTGGCGCAGCGGTTTAGCGCCTGCCTTTGGCCCAGGGCACGTTCCTGGAATCACGGGATCGAATCCCACATCGGGCTCCCGGTGCATGGAGCCTGCTTCTCCCTCTGCCTGTGTCTCTGCCTCTCTGTCTCTCTCTGTGACTATCATAAAAAAAAGAATCGAATTGAATCGAGTTGAAGAAAATCATAAAGAATCAAATCGAAAAGAATCGAATTCCATGTAACGAAAAGATTCGAATTGAAAAGAATCGAATCGAAACAAAAGAATCGAATCGAATCGACATGAATCAAAAAGAATCGAATCAAAACGAATCGAAAAGAAACAAATCAAGTAGAATCCAAAAGAATCGAATCGAATCAAATCGAAAAAATTCGAATAGAATTGAATCGAAAAGAATCAAAACGAATCGAACCGAAGAGAATCGATTCGAATCAAAATAAAAAGTATCGTATCAAATCGAATCGAAAAGAATCATGTCAAATAGAATCGAAAGAATGGAATCAAATCTAAAACAATCGAATCGAATCGAAAAGAATCGGATTGAATGGAATCGAATCGAAAAGAATAGAATAGAATCGAAAGAAATCGAATAGAATCAAATCAAATCAAAAAGAATCGAATTGAATTGATCCTAACCAAAATAAGCGAAATGAATTGACTCGAAGCAAAAAAAATCAAATCGAAAAGAATCTAATCTCAACGAAAATCATCGAAATGAATAGAATCGAAAAGAATCGAATTGAATCAAATCGAAAAGAATCGAATGGAATCCAATCGAAAAGAATCAAATTGATTCGAATCGAAACAAATTGAATCCAATCGAAAAGAATCTAATTGAATCGAATCGAAAAGAATCGAATTCAATCAAAACGAATCGATTCGAATGGAATAGAAAAGAATAGAATAGAATAGAATCGAAAAGAATCAAATCGAATCGAAAAGAATCGAATCGAAAAGAATTGAATCGAATCGAAAAGAAACGAATCGAACCGAATCAAAAAGAAATCAATCGAATCGAATCAAATACAAAAGAATCGCTTTGAATAGCATAGAATTGAAAAGAATCGAATCAATCGAATTGAAAACAATCGAATCGAAAAGAATCGAATCAAAAAAAGTCGAATCGAAACGGAAACAATCGAATCGAATCGAATCTAAAAGAATCGTATTGAATTGCATCGAGTCGAAAAGACTCGAATCAAAAAGACTCGAATCGAATTGAATCAAATCGAAAAGAATCTAATAGAAACCACTCGAACAGAATCAAATCGAAATGATTCAAAATGAATCGAATAGAATAGAATCGAAAAAAATCGAATCGAATCGAAACGAATCGAAACGAATCGAAGAGAATCGATTAGAATCGAAATGAAAAGAATCGTATTGAATCGAACCGAAAAGAATCAAATCAAATCGAATCGAAAGAATGGAATCAAATCGAAAAGAATCCAATCGAATCGAAAAGAATCGAACTGAATGGAATCAAATCGAAAAGAATCTAATCGAATCGAAAAGAATCGAATCAAATTTAATGGAATCGAAAAGAATCGAATTGAATCGAAAAGAATCGAAATGAAACAAATCAGATCAAATGGAAAAGCATCAAATCGGAGTGAAAAGAATCGAATCGAATCGAAATGAATCGAATCAAAAAGACTCGAATCGAAAAGAATCGAATTGAAAAGAATCGAATCGAATCGAAAAGACTCGAATCAAATTAAAAATATCAAATCGAACCGAATCGAAAAGCATCAAATTGAAAAGACTCGAATTGAAACGAATCGATTTGAAACGAAAAGAATTGAATCGAATCGAATCGAATCGAATTGAATTGAAAGAATCGAATTGAATAGAAAAAAATCGAATAGAAAAGAATCCAACCGAAAAGAAAAGAATCAAATTGAATCAGTCGATTAAATTCTAGTCGAATCGAATCAAAAAGCATGAAATCGAGTCGAATCGAATCGAAAAGAATCGAATCGAATCGAAAAGAATCCAATTGCATCATCGACTGGAAAATAATCGAATTGAATAGAATAGAAAAGAATCGAATCGAATCAAATCGAAAACAATCAAATTGAATTGATCGAAAAGAATCGAATTGAATCAAATCGAATCGAAATGAAAAGAATCGAATCGATTCAAATAGAAAAGAATCGAATCGAAAAGAATCAAATCGACACGAAAAGAATCGAATCGAATCAAAAAGTATCGAATTGATTCGAAAACATTCGAATCGAAAAGAATCGAATTGAAATGAATCCGATCGCAATGAAAAGAATCCACTCGATTCGAATCCAAAAGAATCGAATCCAAAAGAATCGAATCGAATCCAAAAGAATCGAATTGATTTGAATCAAAAGAAATGAATTGAATTGAATCAAAAAGAACTAATCGAATCAAATCGAAAAAACTCGAATAGAATCTAATCGAATCAAAAAGAATTGAATAGATTCGAATAAAAAAGAATCGAATTGAGGGATCCCTGGGTGGCGCAGCGGTTTAGCGCCTGCCTTTGGCCCAGGGCACGTTCCTGGAATCACGGGATCGAATCCCACATCGGGCTCCCGGTGCATGGAGCCTGCTTCTCCCTCTGCCTGTGTCTCTGCCTCTCTGTCTCTCTCTGTGACTATCATAAAAAAAAGAATCGAATTGAATCGAGTTGAAGAAAATCATAAAGAATCAAATCGAAAAGAATCGAATTCCATGTAACGAAAAGATTCGAATTGAAAAGAATCGAATCGAAACAAAAGAATCGAATCGAATCGACATGAATCAAAAACAATCGAATCAAAACGAATCGAAAAGAAACAAATCAAGTAGAATCCAAAAGAATCGAATCGAATCAAATCGAAAAAATTCGAATAGAATTGAATCGAAAAGAATCAAAACGAATCGAACCGAAGAGAATCGATTCGAATCAAAATAAAAAGTATCGTATCAAATCGAATCGAAAAGAATCATGTCAAATAGAATCGAAAGAATGGAATCAAATCTAAAACAATCGAATCGAATCGAAAAGAATCGGATTGAATGGAATCGAATCGAAAAGAATAGAATAGAATCGAAAGAAATCGAATAGAATCAAATCAAATCAAAAAGAATCGAATTGAATTGATCCTAACCAAAATAAGCGAAATGAATTGACTCGAAGCAAAAAAAATCAAATCGAAAAGAATCTAATCTCAACGAAAATCATCGAAATGAATAGAATCGAAAAGAATCGAATTGAATCAAATCGAAAAGAATCGAATGGAATCCAATCGAAAAGAATCAAATTGATTCGAATCGAAACAAATTGAATCCAATCGAAAAGAATCTAATTGAATCGAATCGAAAAGAATCGAATTCAATCAAAACGAATCGATTCGAATGGAATAGAAAAGAATAGAATAGAATAGAATCGAAAAGAATCAAATCGAATCGAAAAGAATCGAATCGAAAAGAATTGAATCGAATCGAAAAGAAACGAATCGAACCGAATCAAAAAGAAATCAATCGAATCGAATCAAATACAAAAGAATCGCTTTGAATAGCATAGAATTGAAAAGAATCGAATCAATCGAATTGAAAACAATCGAATCGAAAAGAATCGAATCAAAAAAAGTCGAATCGAAACGGAAACAATCGAATCGAATCGAATCTAAAAGAATCGTATTGAATTGCATCGAGTCGAAAAGACTCGAATCAAAAAGACTCGAATCGAATTGAATCAAATCGAAAAGAATCTAATAGAAACCACTCGAACAGAATCAAATCGAAATGATTCAAAATGAATCGAATAGAATAGAATCGAAAAAAATCGAATCGAATCGAAACGAATCGAAACGAATCGAAGAGAATCGATTAGAATCGAAATGAAAAGAATCGTATTGAATCGAACCGAAAAGAATCAAATCAAATCGAATCGAAAGAATGGAATCAAATCGAAAAGAATCCAATCGAATCGAAAAGAATCGAACTGAATGGAATCAAATCGAAAAGAATCTAATCGAATCGAAAAGAATCGAATCAAATTTAATGGAATCGAAAAGAATCGAATTGAATCGAAAAGAATCGAAATGAAACAAATCAGATCAAATGGAAAAGCATCAAATCGGAGTGAAAAGAATCGAATCGAATCGAAATGAATCGAATCAAAAAGACTCGAATCGAAAAGAATCGAATTGAAAAGAATCGAATCGAATCGAAAAGACTCGAATCAAATTAAAAATATCAAATCGAACCGAATCGAAAAGCATCAAATTGAAAAGACTCGAATTGAAACGAATCGATTTGAAACGAAAAGAATTGAATCGAATCGAATCGAATCGAATTGAATTGAAAGAATCGAATTGAATAGAAAAAAATCGAATAGAAAAGAATCCAACCGAAAAGAAAAGAATCAAATTGAATCAGTCGATTAAATTCTAGTCGAATCGAATCAAAAAGCATGAAATCGAGTCGAATCGAATCGAAAAGAATCGAATCGAATCGAAAAGAATCCAATTGCATCATCGACTGGAAAATAATCGAATTGAATAGAATAGAAAAGAATCGAATCGAATCAAATCGAAAACAATCAAATTGAATTGATCGAAAAGAATCGAATTGAATCAAATCGAATCGAAATGAAAAGAATCGAATCGATTCAAATAGAAAAGAATCGAATCGAAAAGAATCAAATCGACACGAAAAGAATCGAATCGAATCAAAAAGTATCGAATTGATTCGAAAACATTCGAATCGAAAAGAATCGAATTGAAATGAATCCGATCGCAATGAAAAGAATCCACTCGATTCGAATCCAAAAGAATCGAATCCAAAAGAATCGAATCGAATCCAAAAGAATCGAATTGATTTGAATCAAAAGAAATGAATTGAATTGAATCAAAAAGAACTAATCGAATCAAATCGAAAAAACTCGAATAGAATCTAATCGAATCAAAAAGAATTGAATAGATTCGAATAAAAAAGAATCGAATTGAGGGATCCCTGGGTGGCGCAGCGGTTTAGCGCCTGCCTTTGGCCCAGGGCACGTTCCTGGAATCACGGGATCGAATCCCACATCGGGCTCCCGGTGCATGGAGCCTGCTTCTCCCTCTGCCTGTGTCTCTGCCTCTCTGTCTCTCTCTGTGACTATCATAAAAAAAAGAATCGAATTGAATCGAGTTGAAGAAAATCATAAAGAATCAAATCGAAAAGAATCGAATTCCATGTAACGAAAAGATTCGAATTGAAAAGAATCGAATCGAAACAAAAGAATCGAATCGAATCGACATGAATCAAAAAGAATCGAATCAAAACGAATCGAAAAGAAACAAATCAAGTAGAATCCAAAAGAATCGAATCGAATCAAATCGAAAAAATTCGAATAGAATTGAATCGAAAAGAATCAAAACGAATCGAACCGAAGAGAATCGATTCGAATCAAAATAAAAAGTATCGTATCAAATCGAATCGAAAAGAATCATGTCAAATAGAATCGAAAGAATGGAATCAAATCTAAAACAATCGAATCGAATCGAAAAGAATCGGATTGAATGGAATCGAATCGAAAAGAATAGAATAGAATCGAAAGAAATCGAATAGAATCAAATCAAATCAAAAAGAATCGAATTGAATTGATCCTAACCAAAATAAGCGAAATGAATTGACTCGAAGCAAAAAAAATCAAATCGAAAAGAATCTAATCTCAACGAAAATCATCGAAATGAATAGAATCGAAAAGAATCGAATTGAATCAAATCGAAAAGAATCGAATGGAATCCAATCGAAAAGAATCAAATTGATTCGAATCGAAACAAATTGAATCCAATCGAAAAGAATCTAATTGAATCGAATCGAAAAGAATCGAATTCAATCAAAACGAATCGATTCGAATGGAATAGAAAAGAATAGAATAGAATAGAATCGAAAAGAATCAAATCGAATCGAAAAGAATCGAATCGAAAAGAATTGAATCGAATCGAAAAGAAACGAATCGAACCGAATCAAAAAGAAATCAATCGAATCGAATCAAATACAAAAGAATCGCTTTGAATAGCATAGAATTGAAAAGAATCGAATCAATCGAATTGAAAACAATCGAATCGAAAAGAATCGAATCAAAAAAAGTCGAATCGAAACGAAAACAATCGAATCGAATCGAATCTAAAAGAATCGTATTGAATTGCATCGAGTCGAAAAGACTCGAATCAAAAAGACTCGAATCGAATTGAATCAAATCGAAAAGAATCTAATAGAAACCACTCGAACAGAATCAAATCGAAATGATTCAAAATGAATCGAATAGAATAGAATCGAAAAAAATCGAATCGAATCGAAACGAATCGAAACGAATCGAAGAGAATCGATTAGAATCGAAATGAAAAGAATCGTATTGAATCGAACCGAAAAGAATCAAATCAAATCGAATCGAAAGAATGGAATCAAATCGAAAAGAATCCAATCGAATCGAAAAGAATCGAACTGAATGGAATCAAATCGAAAAGAATCTAATCGAATCGAAAAGAATCGAATCAAATTTAATGGAATCGAAAAGAATCGAATTGAATCGAAAAGAATCGAAATGAAACAAATCAGATCAAATGGAAAAGCATCAAATCGGAGTGAAAAGAATCGAATCGAATCGAAATGAATCGAATCAAAAAGACTCGAATCGAAAAGAATCGAATTGAAAAGAATCGAATCGAATCGAAAAGACTCGAATCAAATTAAAAATATCAAATCGAACCGAATCGAAAAGCATCAAATTGAAAAGACTCGAATTGAAACGAATCGATTTGAAACGAAAAGAATTGAATCGAATCGAATCGAATCGAATTGAATTGAAAGAATCGAATTGAATAGAAAAAAATCGAATAGAAAAGAATCCAACCGAAAAGAAAAGAATCAAATTGAATCAGTCGATTAAATTCTAGTCGAATCGAATCAAAAAGCATGAAATCGAGTCGAATCGAATCGAAAAGAATCGAATCGAATCGAAAAGAATCCAATTGCATCATCGACTGGAAAATAATCGAATTGAATAGAATAGAAAAGAATCGAATCGAATCAAATCGAAAACAATCAAATTGAATTGATCGAAAAGAATCGAATTGAATCAAATCGAATCGAAATGAAAAGAATCGAATCGATTCAAATAGAAAAGAATCGAATCGAAAAGAATCAAATCGACACGAAAAGAATCGAATCGAATCAAAAAGTATCGAATTGATTCGAAAACATTCGAATCGAAAAGAATCGAATTGAAATGAATCCGATCGCAATGAAAAGAATCCACTCGATTCGAATCCAAAAGAATCGAATCCAAAAGAATCGAATCGAATCCAAAAGAATCGAATTGATTTGAATCAAAAGAAATGAATTGAATTGAATCAAAAAGAACTAATCGAATCAAATCGAAAAAACTCGAATAGAATCTAATCGAATCAAAAAGAATTGAATAGATTCGAATAAAAAAGAATCGAATTGAGGGATCCCTGGGTGGCGCAGCGGTTTAGCGCCTGCCTTTGGCCCAGGGCACGTTCCTGGAATCACGGGATCGAATCCCACATCGGGCTCCCGGTGCATGGAGCCTGCTTCTCCCTCTGCCTGTGTCTCTGCCTCTCTGTCTCTCTCTGTGACTATCATAAAAAAAAGAATCGAATTGAATCGAGTTGAAGAAAATCATAAAGAATCAAATCGAAAAGAATCGAATTCCATGTAACGAAAAGATTCGAATTGAAAAGAATCGAATCGAAACAAAAGAATCGAATCGAATCGACATGAATCAAAAAGAATCGAATCAAAACGAATCGAAAAGAAACAAATCAAGTAGAATCCAAAAGAATCGAATCGAATCAAATCGAAAAAATTCGAATAGAATTGAATCGAAACGAATCAAAACGAATCGAACCGAAGAGAATCGATTCGAATCAAAATAAAAAGTATCGTATCAAATCGAATCGAAAAGAATCATGTCAAATAGAATCGAAAGAATGGAATCAAATCTAAAACAATCGAATCGAATCGAAAAGAATCGGATTGAATGGAATCGAATCGAAAAGAATAGAATAGAATCGAAAGAAATCGAATAGAATCAAATCAAATCAAAAAGAATCGAATTGAATTGATCCTAACCAAAATAAGCGAAATGAATTGACTCGAAGCAAAAAAAAATCAAATCGAAAAGAATCTAATCTCAACGAAAATCATCGAAATGAATAGAATCGAAAAGAATCGAATTGAATCAAATCGAAAAGAATCGAATGGAATCCAATCGAAAAGAATCAAATTGATTCGAATCGAAACAAATTGAATCCAATCGAAAAGAATCTAATTGAATCGAATCGAAAAGAATCGAATTCAATCAAAACGAATCGATTCGAATGGAATAGAAAAGAATAGAATAGAATAGAATCGAAAAGAATCAAATCGAATCGAAAAGAATCGAATCGAAAAGAATTGAATCGAATCGAAAAGAAACGAATCGAACCGAATCAAAAAGAAATCAATCGAATCGAATCAAATACAAAAGAATCGCTTTGAATAGCATAGAATTGAAAAGAATCGAATCAATCGAATTGAAAACAATCGAATCGAAAAGAATCGAATCAAAAAAAGTCGAATCGAACGGAAAACAATCGAATCGAATCGAATCTAAAAGAATCGTATTGAATTGCATCGAGTCGAAAAGACTCGAATCAAAAAGACTCGAATCGAATTGAATCAAATCGAAAAGAATCTAATAGAAACCACTCGAACAGAATCAAATCGAAATGATTCAAAATGAATCGAATAGAATAGAATCGAAAAAATCGAATCGAATCGAAACGAATCGAAACGAATCGAAGAGAATCGATTAGAATCGAAATGAAAAGAATCGTATTGAATCGAACCGAAAAGAATCAAATCAAATCGAATCGAAAGAATGGAATCAAATCGAAAAGAATCCAATCGAATCGAAAAGAATCGAACTGAATGGAATCAAATCGAAAAGAATCTAATCGAATCGAAAAGAATCGAATCAAATTTAATGGAATCGAAAAGAATCGAATTGAATCGAAAAGAATCGAAATGAAACAAATCAGATCAAATGGAAAAGCATCAAATCGGAGTGAAAAGAATCGAATCGAATCGAAATGAATCGAATCAAAAAGACTCGAATCGAAAAGAATCGAATTGAAAAGAATCGAATCGAATCGAAAAGACTCGAATCAAATTAAAAATATCAAATCGAACCGAATCGAAAAGCATCAAATTGAAAAGACTCGAATTGAAACGAATCGATTTGAAACGAAAAGAATTGAATCGAATCGAATCGAATCGAATTGAATTGAAAGAATCGAATTGAATAGAAAAAAAATCGAATAGAAAAGAATCCAACCGAAAAGAAAAGAATCAAATTGAATCAGTCGATTAAATTCTAGTCGAATCGAATCAAAAAGCATGAAATCGAGTCGAATCGAATCGAAAAGAATCGAATCGAATCGAAAAGAATCCAATTGCATCATCGACTGGAAAATAATCGAATTGAATAGAATAGAAAAGAATCGAATCGAATCAAATCGAAAACAATCAAATTGAATTGATCGAAAAGAATCGATTGAATCAAATCGAATCGAAATGAAAAGAATCGAATCGATTCAAATAGAAAAGAATCGAATCGAAAAGAATCAAATCGACACGAAAAGAATCGAATCGAATCAAAAAGTATCGAATTGATTCGAAAACATTCGAATCGAAAAGAATCGAATTGAAATGAATCCGATCGCAATGAAAAGAATCCACTCGATTCGAATCCAAAAGAATCGAATCGAATCCAAAAGAATCGAATTGATTTGAATCAAAAGAAATGAATTGAATTGAATCAAAAAGAACTAATCGAATCAAATCGAAAAAACTCGAATAGAATCTAATCGAATCAAAAAGAATTGAATAGATTCGAATAAAAAAGAATCGAATTGAGGGATCCCTGGGTGGCGCAGCGGTTTAGCGCCTGCCTTTGGCCCAGGGCACGTTCCTGGAATCACGGGATCGAATCCCACATCGGGCTCCCGGTGCATGGAGCCTGCTTCTCCCTCTGCCTGTGTCTCTGCCTCTCTGTCTCTCTCTGTGACTATCATAAAAAAAAGAATCGAATTGAATCGAGTTGAAGAAAATCATAAAGAATCAAATCGAAAAGAATCGAATTCCATGTAACGAAAAGATTCGAATTGAAAAGAATCGAATCGAAACAAAAGAATCGAATCGAATCGACATGAATCAAAAAGAATCGAATCAAAACGAATCGAAAAGAAACAAATCAGTAGAATCCAAAAGAATCGAATCGAATCAAATCGAAAAAATTCGAATAGAATTGAATCGAAACGAATCAAAACGAATCGAACCGAAGAGAATCGATCGAATCAAAATAAAAAGTATCGTATCAAATCGAATCGAAAAGAATCATGTCAAATAGAATCGAAAGAATGGAATCAAATCTAAAACAATCGAATCGAATCGAAAAGAATCGGATTGAATGGAATCGAATCGAAAAGAATAGAATAGAATCGAAAGAAATCGAATAGAATCAAATCAAATCAAAAAGAATCGAATTGAATTGATCTAACCAAAATAGCGAAATGAATTGACTCGAAGCAAAAAAAATCAAATCGAAAAGAATCTAATCTCAACGAAAATCATCGAATGAATAGAATCGAAAAGAATCGAATTGAATCAAATCGAAAAGAATCGAATGGAATCCAATCGAAAAGAATCAAATTGATTCGAATCGAAACAAATTGAATCCAATCGAAAAGAATCTAATTGAATCGAATCGAAAAGAATCGATTCAATCAAAACGAATCGATTCGAATGGAATAGAAAAGAATAGAATAGAATAGAATCGAAAAGAATCAAATCGAATCGAAAAGAATCGAATCGAAAAGAAATTGAATCGAATCGAAAAGAAACGAATCGAACCGAATCAAAAGAAATCAATCGAATCGAATCAATACAAAAGAATCGCTTTGAATAGCATAGAATTGAAAAGAATCGAATCAATCGAATTGAAAACAATCGAATCGAAAAGAATCGAATCAAAAAAAGTCGAATCGAAACGGAAACAATCGAATCGAATCGAATCTAAAAGAATCGTATTGAATTGCATCGAGTCGAAAAGACTCGAATCAAAAAGACTCGAATCGAATTGAATCAAATCGAAAAGAATCTAATAGAAACCACTCGAACAGAATCAAATCGAAATGATTCAAAATGAATCGAATAGAATAGAATCGAAACAAATCGAATCGAATCGAACACGAATCGAACGAATCGAAGAGAATCGATTAGAATCGAAATGAAAAGAATCGTATTGAATCGAACCGAAAAGAATCAAATCAAATCGAATCGAAAGAATTGAATCAAATCGAAAAGAATCCAATCGAATCGAAAAGAATCGAACTGAATGGAATCAAATCGAAAAGAATCTAATCGAATCGAAAAGAATCGAATCAAATTTAATGGAATCGAAAAGAATCGAATTGAATCGAAAAGAATCGAAATGAAACAAATCAGATCAAATGGAAAAGCATCAAATCGGAGTGAAAAGAATCGAATCGAATCGAAATGAATCGAATCAAAAAGACTCGAATCGAAAAGAATCGAATTGAAAAGAATCGAATCGAATCGAAAAGACTCGAATCAAATTAAAAATATCAAATCGAACCGAATCGAAAAGCATCAAATTGAAAAGACTCGAATTGAAACGAATCGATTTGAAACGAAAGAATTGAATCGAATCGAATCGAATCGAATTGAATTGAAAGAATCGAATTGAATAGAAAAAAAATCGAATAGAAAAGAATCCAACCGAAAAGAAAAGAATCAAATTGAATCAGTCGATTAAATTCTAGTCGAATCGAATCAAAAAAGCATGAAATCGAGTCGAATCGAATCGAAAAGAATCGAATCGAATCGAAAAGAATCCAATTGCATCATCGAATGGAAAATAATCGAATTGAATAGAATAGAAAAGAATCGAATCGAATCAAATCGAAAACAATCAAATTGAATTGATCGAAAAGAATCGAATTGAATCAAATCGAATCGAAATGAAAAGAATCGAATCGATTCAAATAGAAAAGAATCGAATCGAAAAGAATCAAATCGACACGAAAAGAATCGAATCGAATCAAAAAAGTATCGAATTGATTCGAAAACATTCGAATCGAAAAGAATCGAATTGAAATGAATCCGATCGCAATGAAAAGAATCCACTCGATTCGAATCCAAAAGAATCGAATCCAAAAGAATCGAATCGAATCCAAAAGATCGAATTGATTTGAATCAAAAGAAATGAATTGAATTGAATCAAAAAGAACTAATCGAATCAAATCGAAAAAACTCGAATAGAATCTAATCGAATCAAAAGAATTGAATAGATTCGAATAAAAAAGAATCGAATTGAGGGATCCCTGGGTGGCGCAGCGGTTTAGCGCCTGCCTTTGGCCCAGGGCACGTTCCTGGAATCACGGGATCGAATCCCACATCGGGCTCCCGGTGCATGGAGCCTGCTTCTCCCTCTGCCTGTGTCTCTGCCTCTCTGTCTCTCTCTGTGACTATCATAAAAAAAAAGAATCGAATTGATCGAGTTGAAGAAATCATAAAGAATCAAATCGAAAAGAATCGAATTCCATGTAACGAAAAGATTCGAATTGAAAAGAATCGAATCGAAACAAAAGAATCGAATCGAATCGACATGAATCAAAAACAATCGAATCAAAACGAATCGAAAAGAAACAAATCAGTAGAATCCAAAAGAATCGAATCGAATCAAATCGAAAAAATTCGAATAGAATTGAATCGAAAAGAATCAAAACGAATCGAACCGAAGAGAATCGATTCGAATCAAAATAAAAAGTATCGTATCAAATCGAATCGAAAAGAATCATGTCAAATAGAATCGAAAGAATGGAATCAAATCTAAACAATCGAATCGAATCGAAAAGAATCGGATTGAATGGAATCGAATCGAAAAGAATAGAATAGAATCGAAAGAAATCGAATAGAATCAAATCAAATCAAAAAGAATCGAATTGAATTGATCCTAACCAAAATAAGCGAAATGAATTGACTCGAAGCAAAAAAAATCAAATCGAAAAGAATCTAATCTCAACGAAAATCATCGAAATGAATAGAATCGAAAAGAATCGAATTGAATCAATCGAAAAGAATCGAATGGAATCCAATCGAAAAGAATCAAATTGATTCGAATCGAAACAAATTGAATCCAATCGAAAAGAATCTAATTGAATCGAATCGAAAAGAATCGAATTCAATCAAAACGAATCGATTCGAATGGAATAGAAAAGAATAGAATAGAATAGAATCGAAAGAATCAAATCGAATCGAAAAGAATCGAATCGAAAAGAATTGAATCGAATCGAAAAGAAACGAATCGAAACCGAATCAAAAGAAATCAATCGAATCGAATCAAATACAAAAGAATCGCTTTGAATAGCATAGAATTGAAAAGAATCGAATCAATCGAATTGAAAACAATCGAATCGAAAAGAATCGAATCAAAAAAAGTCGAATCGAAACGGAAAACAATCGAATCGAATCGAATCTAAAAGAATCGTATTGAATTGAATCGAGTCGAAAGACTCGAATCAAAAGACTCGAATCGAATTGAATCAAATCGAAAGAATCTAATAGAAACCACTCGAACAGAATCAAATCGAAATGATTCAAAATGAATCGAATAGAATAGAATCGAAAAAAATCGAATCGAATCGAAACGAATCGAAACGAATCGAAGAGAATCGATTAGAATCGAAATGAAAAGAATCGTATTGAATCGAACCGAAAGAATCAAATCACATCGAATCGAAAGAATTGAATCAAATCGAAAAGAATCCAATCGAATCGAAAAGAATCGAACTGAATGGAATCAAATCGAAAAGAATCTAATCGAATCGAAAAGAATCGAATCAAATTTATATGGAATCGAAAAGAATCGAATTGAATCGAAAAGAATCGAAATGAAACAAATCAGATCAAATGGAAAAGCATCAAATCGGAGTGAAAAGAATCGAATCGAATCGAAATGAATCGAATCAAAAGACTCGAATCGAAAAGAATCGAATTGAAAAGAATCGAATCGAATCGAAAAGACTCGAATCAAATTAAAAATATCAAATCGAACCGAATCGAAAAGCATCAATTGAAAAGACTTCGAATTGAAACGAATCGATTTGAAACGAAAAGAATTGAATCGAATCGAATCGAATCGATTGAATTGAAAGAATCGAATTGAATAGAAAAAAATCGAATAGAAAAGAATCCTACACCGAAAAGAAAAGAATCAAATTGAATCAGTCGATTAAATTCTAGTCGAATACGAATCAACAAAGCATGAAATCGAGTCGAATCGAATCGAAAGAATCGAATCGAATCGAAAAGAATCCAATTGCATCATCGACTGGAAAATAATCGAATTGAATAGAATAGAAAAGAATCGAATCGAATCAAATCGAAAACAATCAAATTGAATTGATCGAAAAGATCGAATTGAATCAAATCGAACTCGAAATGAAAAGAATCGAATCGATTCAAATAGAAAAGAATCGAATCGAAACGAATCAAATCGACACGAAAAGAATCGAATCGAATCAAAAAGTATCGAATTGATTCGGAAAACATTCGAATCGAAAAGAATCGAATTGAAATGAATCCGATCGCAATGAAAAGAATCCACTCGATTCGAATCAAAAGAATCGAATCCAAAAGAATCGAATCGAATCCAAAGAATCGAATTGATTTGAATCAAAAGAAATGAATTGATTGAATCAAAAGAAACTAATCGCATCAAATCGAAAAAACTCGAATAGAATCAATCGAATCAAAAAGAATTGAATAGCTTCGAATAAAAAAGAATCGAATTGAGGGATCCCTGGGTGGCGCAGCGGTTAGCGCCTGCCTTTGGCCCAGGGCACGTCCTGGAATCACGGGATCGAATCCCACATCGGGCTCCCGGTGCATGGAGCCTGCTTCTCCCTCTGCCTGTGTCTCTGCCTCTCTGTCTCTCTCTGTGCTACATAATAAAAAAGAATCGAATTGAATCGAGTTGAATAAAAATCATAAAGATCAAATCGAAAAGAACGACTTCCATGTAACGAAAGATTCGAATTGAAAAGAATCGAATCGAAACAAAAGAATCGAATCGAATCGACATGAATCAAAACGAATCGAATCAAACGAATCGAAAGAAACAAATCAAGTAGAATCCAAAAGAATCGAATCGAATCAAATCGAAAAAATTCGAATAGAATTGAATCGAAAAGAATCAAAACGAATCGAACCGAAGAGAATCGATTCGAATCAAAATAAAAGTATCGTATCAAATCGAATCGAAAAGAATCATGTCAAATAGAATCGAAAGAATGGAATCAAATCTAAAACAATCGAATCGAATCGAAAAGAATCGGATTGAATGGAATGCGAATCGAAAAGAATAGAATAGAATCGAAAGAAATCGAAATAGAATCAAATCAAATCAAAAAGAATCGAATTGAATTGATCCTAACCAAAATAAGCGAAATGAATTGACTCGAAGCAAAAAAATCAAATCGAAAAGAATCTAATTCCAACGAAAATCATCGAAATGAATAGAATCGAAAAGAATCGAATTGAATCAAATCGAAAAGAATCGAATGGAATCCAATCGAAAAGAATCAAATTGATTCGAATCGAAACAAATTGAATCCAATCGAAAAGAATCTAATTGAATCGAATCGAAAAGAATCGAATTCAATCAAAACGAATCGATTCGAATGGAATAGAAAAGAATGAATAGAATCGAATCGAAAAGAATCAAATCGAATCGAAAAGAATCGAATCGAAAAGAATTGAATCGAATCGAAAAGAAACGAATCGAACCGAATCAAAAAGAAATCAATCGAATCGAATCAAATACAAAAGAATCGCTTTGAATAGCATAGAATTGAAAAGAATCGAATCAATCGAATTGAAAACAATCGAATCGAAAAGAATCGAATCAAAAAAAGTCGAATCGAAACGAAAACAATCGAATCGAATCGAATCTAAAAGAATCGTATATGAATTGCATCGAGTCGAAAAGACTCGAATCAAAAAGACTCGAATCGAATTGAATCAATCGAAAAGAATCTAATAGAAACCACTCGAACAGAATCAAATCGAATGATTCAAAAATGAATCGAATAGAATAGAATCGAAAAAATCTAGAATCGACGAATCGATCGAACGAATCGAAGAGAATCGATTAGAATCGAAAATGAAAAGAATCGTATTGAATCGAACCGAAAGAATCAAATCAATCGAATCGAAAAGAATTGAATCATAATCGAAAAGAATCCAATCGAATCGAAAAGAATCGAACTGAATGGAATCAAATCGAAAAGAATCTAATCGAATCGAAAAGAATCGAATCAAATTTAATGGAATCGAAAAGATCGAATTGAATCGAAAAGAATCGAATGAAACCAAATCAGTATCAAATGGAAAAGCATCAAATCGGAGTGAAAAGAATCGAATCGAATCGAAATGAATCGAATCAAAAAAGACTACGAATCGAAAAAGAATCGAATTAAAAGAATCGAATCGTAATCGAAAAGACTCGAATCAAATTAAAAATATCAAATCGAACCGACGAAAGCATCAAATTGAAAAGACTCGAATTGAAACGAATCGATTTGAAACGAAGAATAATCGAATCGAATCGATCGAATCGAATTGAATTGAAAGAATCGAATTGAATAGAAAAAATCGAATAGAAAAGAATCCAACCGAAAAAAAGAATCAAATTGAATCAGTCGATTAAATTCTAGTCGAATCGAAAAAAGCATGAATCGAGTCGAATCGAATCGAAAAGAATCGAATCGAATCGAAAAGAATCCAATTGCATCATCGAATGGAAAAATCGAATTGAATAGAATAGAAAAGAATCGAATCGAATCAAATCGAAAACAATCAAATTGAATTGATCGAAAAGAATCGAATTGAATCAAATCGAATCGAAATGAAAAGAATCGAATCGATTCAAATAGAAAAGAATCGAATCGAAAAGAATCAAATCGACACGAAAAGAATCGAATCGAATCAAAAAGTATCGAATTGATTCGAAAACATTCGAATCGAAAAGAATCGAATTGAAATGAATCCGATCGAATGAAAAGAATCCTCGATTCGAATCCAAAAGAATCGAATCCAAAAGAATCGAATCGAATCCAAAAGAATCGAATTGATTTGAATCAAAAGAAATGAATTGAATTGAATCAAAAAGAACTAATCGAATCAAATCGAAAAATCGAATAGAATCAATCGAATCAAAAAGAATCGAATAGATTCGAATAAAAAAGAATCGAATTGAGGGATCCCTGGGTGGCGCAGCGGTTTAGCGCCTGCCTTTGGCCCAGGGCGTTCCTGGAACACGGGATCGAATCCCACATCGGGCTCCCGGTGCATGGAGCCTGCTTCTCCCTCTGCCTGTGTCTCTGCCTCTCTCTCTCTCTGTGACTATCATAAAAAAAAGAATCGAATTGAATCGAGTTGAAAAAATCATAAAGAATCAAATCGAAAAGAATCGAATTCCATGTAACGAAAAGATTCGAATTGAAAAGATCGAATCGAAACAAAAGAATCGAATCGAAGAATCGACGAATGAATCAAAAAGAATCGAATCAAAACGAATCGAAAAGAAACAAATCAAGTAGAATCCAAAAGAATCGAATCGAATCAAATCGAAAAAATTCGAATAGAATTGAATCGAAAAGAATCAAAACGAATCGAACCGAAGAGAATCGATTCGAATCAAAATAAAAAGTATCGTATCAAATCGAATCGAAAAGAATCATATCAAATAGAATCGAAAGAATGGAATCAAATCTAAAACAATCGAATCGAATCGAAAAGAATCGGATTGAATGGAATCGAATCGAAAACAATAGAATAGAATCGAAAGAAATCGAATAGAATCAAATCAAATCAAAAAGAATCGAATTGAATTGATCCTAACCAAAATAAGCGAAATGAATCGACTCGAACCGAAAAAAATCAAATCGAAAAGAATCTAATCTCAACGAAAATCATCGAAATGAATAGAATCGAAAATCGAATTGAATCAAATCGAAAAGAATCGAATGGAATCCAATCGAAAAGAATCAAATTGATTCGAATCGAAACAAATTGAATCCAATCGAAAAGAATCTAATTGAATCGAATCGAAAAGAATCGAATTCAATCAAAACGAATCGATTCGAATGGAATAGAAAAGAATAGAATAGATAGAATCGAAAAGAATCAAATCGAATCGAAAAGAATCGAATCGAAAAGAATTGAATCGAATCGAAAAGAAACGAATCGAACCGAATCAAAAAGAAATCAATCGAATCGAATCAAATACAAAAGAATCGCTTTGAATAGCATAGAATTGAAAAGAATCGAATCAATCGAATTGAAAACAATCGAATCGAAAAGAATCGAATCAAAAAAGTCGAATCGAAACGAAAACAATCGAATCGAATCGAATCTAAAAGATCGTATTGAATTGCATCGAGTCGAAAAGACTCGAATCAAAAAGACTCGAATCGAATTGAATCAAATCGAAAAGAATCTAATAGAAACCACTCGAACAGAATCAAATCGAAATGATTCAAAATGAATCGAATAGAATAGAATCGAAAAAAAAAAATCGAAACGAATCGAAACGAATCGAAGAGAATCGATTAGAATCGAAATGAAAAGAATCGTATTGAATCGAACGAAAAGAATCAAATCAAATCGAATCGAAAGAATTGAATCAAATCGAAAAGAATCCAATCGAATCGAAAAGAATCGAACTGAATGGAATCAAATCGAAAAGAATCTAATCGAATCGAAAAGAATCGAATCAAATTTAATGGAATCGAAAAGAATCGAATTGAATCGAAAAGAATCGAAATGAAACAAATCAGATCAAATGGAAAAGCATCAAATCGAGTGAAAAGAATCGAATCGAATCGAAATGAATCGAATCAAAAGACTCGAATCGAAAAGAATCGAATTGAAAAGAATCGAATCGAATCGAAAAGACTCGAATCAATTAAAAATCAAATCGAACCGAATCGAAAGACATCAATTGAAAAGACTCGAATTGAAACGAATCGATTTGAAACGAAAAAATGAATCGAATCGAATCGAATCGAATTGAATTGAAAGAATCGAATTGAATAGAAAAAAATCGAATAGAAAAGAATCCAACCAAAAGAAAAGAATCAAATTGAATCAGTCGATTAAATTCTAGTCGAATCGAATCAAAAGCATGAAATCGAGTCGAATCGAATCGAAAAGAATCGAATCGAATCGAAAAGAATCCAATTGCATCATCGAATGGAAAATAATCGAATTGAATAGAATAGAAAAGAATCGAATCGAATCAAATCGAAAACAATCAAATTGAATTGATCGAAAAGAATCGAATTGAATCAAATCGAATCGAAATGAAAAGAATCGAATCGATTCAAATAGAAAAGAATCGAATCGAAAAGAATCAAATCGACACGAAAAGAATCGAATCGAATCAAAAAGTATCGAATTGATTCGAAAACATTCGAATCGAAAAGAATCGAATTGAAATGAATCCGATCGAATGAAAAGAATCTACTCGATTCGAATCCAAAAGAATCGAATCCAAAAGAATCGAATCGAATCCAAAAGAATCGAATTGATTGAATCAAAAGAAATGAATTGAATTGAATCAAAAAGAACTAATCGAATCAAATCGAAAAAATCGAATAGAATCAAATCGAATCAAAAGAATCGAATAGATTCGAATAAAAAAGAATCGAATTGAGGGATCCCTGGGTGGCGCAGCGGTTTAGCGCCTGCCTTTGGCCCAGGGCACGTTCCTGGAACACGGGATCGAATCCCACATCGGGCTCCCGGTGCATGGAGCCTGCTTCTCCCTCTGCCTGTGTCTCTGCCTCTCTGTCTCTCTGTGACTATCATAAAAAAAAGAATCGAATTGAATCGAGTTGAAAAAATCATAAAGAATCAAATCGAAAAGAATCGAATTCCATGTAACGAAAAGATTCGAATTGAAAAGATCGAATCGAAACAAAAGAATCGAATCGAATCGACATGAATCAAAAAGAATCGAATCAAAACGAATCGAAAAGAAACAAATCAAGTAGAATCCAAAAGAATCGAATCGAATCAAATCGAAAAAATTCGAATAGAATTGAATCGAAAAGAATCAAAACGATCGAACCGAAGAGAATCGATTCGAATCAAAATAAAAAGTATCGTATCAAATCGAATCGAAAAGAATCATATCAAATAGAATCGAAAGAATGGAATCAAATCTAAAACAATCGAATCGAATCGAAAAGAATCGGATTGAATGGAATCGAATCGAAAAGAACAATAGAATAGAATCGAAAGAAATCGAATAGAATCAAATCAAATCAAAAAGAATCGAATTGAATTGATCCTAACCAAAATAAGCGAAATGAATCGACTCGAACCGAAAAAAATCAAATCGAAAGAATCTAATCTCAACGAAAATCGAAATGAATAGAATCGAAAAGAATCGAATTGAATCAAATCGAAAAGAATCGAATGGAATCCAATCGAAAAGAATCAAATTGATTCGAATCGAAAAAATTGAATCCAATCGAAAAGAATCTAATTGAATCGAATCGAAAAGAATCGAATTCAATCAAAACGAATCGATTCGAATGGAATAGAAAAGAATAGAATAGAATAGAATCGAAAAGAATCAAATCGAATCGAAAAGAATCGAATCGAAAAGAATTGAATCGAATCGAAAAGAAACGAATCGAACCGAATCAAAAAGAAATCAATCGAATCGAATCAAATACAAAAGAATCGCTTTGAATAGCATAGAATTGAAAAGAATCGAATCAATCGAATTGAAAACAATCGAATCGAAAAGAATCGAATCAAAAAAGTCGAATCGAAACGAAAACAATCGAATCGAATCGAATCTAAAAGAATCGTATTGAATTGCATCGAGTCGAAAAGACTCGAATCAAAAAGACTCGAATCGAATTGAATCAAATCGAAAAGAATCTAATAGAAACCACTCGAACAGAATCAAATCGAAATGATTCAAAATGAATCGAATAGAATAGAATCGAAAAAAATCGAATATCGAAACGAATCGAAGAATCGAATCGATTAGAATCGAAATGAAAAGAATCGTATTGAATCGAACGAAAAGAATCAAATCAAATCAATCGAATCGAAAGAATTGAATCAAATCGAAAAGAATCCAATCGAATCGAAAAGAATCGAACTGAATGGAATCAAATCGAAAAGAATCTAATCGAATCGAAAAGAATCGAATCAAATTTAATGGAATCGAAAAGAATCGAATTGAATCGAAAAGAATCGAAATGAAACAAATCAGATCAAATGGAAAAGCATCAAATCGGAATGAAAAGAATCGAATCGAATCGAAATGAATCGAATCAAAAAGACTCGAATCGAAAAGAATCGAATTGAAAAGAATCGAATCGAATCGAAAAGACTCGAATCAAATTAAAAATATCAAATCGAACCGAATCGAAAAGCATCAAATTGAAAAGACTCGAATTGAAACGAATCGATTTGAAACGAAAGAATTGAATCGAATCGAATCGAATCGAATTGAATTGAAGAATCGAATTGAATAGAAAAAAATCGAATAGAAAAGAATCCAACGAAAAGAAAAGAATCAATTGAATCAGTCGATTAAATTCTAGTCGAATCGAATCAAAAAGCATGAAATCGAGTCGAATCGAATCGAAAAGAATCGAATCGAATCGAAAGAATCCAATTGCATCATCGAATGGAAAATAATCGAATTGAATAGAATAGAAAAGAATCGAATCGAATCAAATCGAAAACAATCAAATTGAATTGATCGAAAAGAATCGAATTGAATCAAATCGAATCGAAATGAAAAGAATCGAATCGATTCAAATAGAAAAGAATCGAATCGAAAAGAATCAAATCGACACGAAAAGAATCGAATCGAATCAAAAAGTATCGAATTGATTCGAAAACATTCGAATCGAAAAGAATCGAATTGAAATGAATCCGATCGAATGAAAAGAATCTACTCGATTCGAATCCAAAAGATCGAATCCAAAAGAATCGAATCGAATCCAAAAGAATCGAATTGATTTGAATCAAAAGAAATGAATTGAATTGAATCAAAAGAACTAATCGAATCAAATCGAAAAAATCGAATAGAATCTAAATCGAATCAAAAAGAATTGAATAGATTCGAATAAAAAAGAATCGAATTGAGGGATCCCTGGGTGGCGCAGCGGTTTAGCGCCTGCCTTTGGCCCAGGGCACGTTCTGGAATCACGGGATCGAATCCCACATCGGCTCCCGGTGCATGGAGCCTGCTTCTCCCTCTGCCA
>NW_023331452.1:0-39680 GCF_011100685.1 Canis lupus familiaris
TACTGTTCAAGGAAAACTTGCTGACATTATCTGAATTAAGGAAATTCGGAAATATGTCTATAGATGTCAAATGACAGGATTAGTGAATAAAGAGGCTAATAAACTTTCTTGGGTTATGTATTTCTTTTTTTATAAAGATTTTATTCACTTATTCATGAGAGAGAGAGAGAGAGAGAGGCAGAGACACAGGCAGAGGGAGAAGTAGGCTCCATGCAGGGAGCCCGATGTGGGACTCAATCCCGGGACTCCAGGATTACACCCTGGGCCAAAGGCAGTGCCAAACCACTGGGCCACTGGGGCTGCCCTGGTTATGTATTTCTAGTTCATTCCACTGTAGTTGGAAAACATACTAACATATAGCAAAAATACTATAGCACAATTATTAATAGCAAAAGCTTCAATGTCAAACTGTTTTGACTCAAAAGTTAACCCTGCTACAGGCCAATATTAACCCTCTATATTCATCATCTGTAAAATGTGGGTAGTATAATTAATGATCACATTATGTTGTTTTCAGGACTAAATGAATTATATACATCAAGTATTTATAATATCCCCAGGTAAAAATCAATTAATAGGTATTAAATATTATAAATAGTAATTCCTCTTTGATGAATGAAACCTGTGTCACTGATACTTCTGCCATTACTTCCAGTATTCATTTAAAGAAAAAAAAATATGACTGTATAAATTTTCAAATATTTGAATATAGTTGCTAATTCAGCATATCATACAGTTTTAAATTATTACTCATTCCTGTTTTCCAGTTATAAATAAACCCCAATTAGTCTAAAACACTCAAGGTGTTTATGAAGAATTAAATCCAGTCATCCTGGCTTGATTTTGGACTATGCATGTTAAATGCCAAAAAGATATCTTTTTTTTCCTAAATATTAAGGGTGTTATAGATCATGCTGAAATTTTGTAAGACACATGCCTCTGTATTTTTTTTCTTTTTTAGCTAAGCTTCTTATTTTGTGATAATTTAAGATTCACGTGCAGGTGCAAAAATAATACAGAGAGTTCTTATAGATCCATTATTAAGTTCCTTCCAAAGACAGAATGGATTGCAAAACTATAGTACAATATCACAACCAGAATACTGACACTGATCCCATCAAGAAACAAAAATGTAGTTCACCGCAAGGATCCCTCATTTTTCTTCATATAAACATACCAACTTCCTTCTCAAATTCACACCCTCAAACACCTGGCAACCACTAATCTCTTTTTATTATCTATTATATTATAATTACAAGAATGTCATATATACGGGATCAAAACAGTATGTTACCTTTTGAGGTTTATTTCCCTCTCGGTAGAAATATACAGGTTGTTGCATGTATCAGTAGTTTTCTGTTTGTTTGTTTGTTTGTTTGTTTTTTGTTTTGTTTTTGTTTTGGCCTTTGCAGGGCATAGAGTTTATTTTTTTTAATTTATTTTTTATTGGTGTTCAATTTACTAACATACAGAATAACCCCCAGTGCCCGTCACCCATTCACTCCCACCCCCCGCCCTTCTCCCCTTCTACCACCCCTAGTTCGTTTCCCAGAGTTAGCAGTCTTTACGTTCTGTCTCCCTTTCTGATATTTCCCGCATATTTCTTCTCCCTTCCCTTATATTCCCTTTGCATCACTTGCCATCAGGGAAATACAAATCAAAACCACAATGAGATCCCAACTCCCACCAGTGAGAATGGGGAAAATTGACAAGGCAGGAAGCCACAAATGTTGGAGAGGATGCGGAGAAAAGGGAACCCTCTTACACTGTTGGTGGGAATGTGAACTGGTGCAGCTACTCTGGAAAACTGTGTGGAGGTTCCTCAAACAGTTAAAAATAGACCTGCCCTACGACCCAGCAATTGCACTGTTGGGGATTTACCCCAAAGATACAGATGCAATGAAACGCCGGGACACCTGCACCCCGATGTTTATAGCAACAATGGCCACGATAGCCAAACTGTGGAAGGAGCCTCGGTGTCCAACGAAAGATGAATGGATAAAGAAGATGTGGTCTATGTATACAATGGAATATTCCTCAGCTATTAGAAATGACGAATACCCACCATTTGCTTCAACGTGGATGGAACTGGAGGGTATTATGCTGAGTGAAGTAAGTCAGTCGGAGAAGGACAAACATTATATGTTTGTTGTTTTTTTGTAATTGTTCAGTTGTACTCCATAGTATGAAGGAACTGCAGTCTACTTAACTGTTTTTTGTTGGAGGACATTTGAATCCAGTTTTTGATTCTTAAAAAAAAGCAAGCATAAGCATTCAGGTTTAGGCTTTGTATCAACATGTTGTCATTTCTCTAATATAAATGATCAGGAATCTAAGTGCTGGTACATGGAATACTTGCATGTTTACTTTTTTAAGAACCTGTCAAAGGGGTGCACCTGGGTGGCTCAGTGGCTGAGCATCTGCCTTTGGCTCAGGGTGTGATCCCAGGGTCCTGGGATTGAGTCCCACATTGGGCTCCCTGTAGGAGCCCTCTGCTTCTCTTCTGCCTTTGTCTCTGCCTTTCTCTGTGTGTGTTCTCATGAATAAATAAATAAAATTAAAAAAAACTGCCAAAGGTTTGCAAGATGGCTGTACTATTTTACATTCTCGCCATCACCGTGAGTTAAAGTTACTCCAGATCCTTACTATTGTTTACTGGTGTCACTGTTTATTATTTTAGTGATATTGATACATGTGTGGTACCATTTTATTTTTTTTAAGATTCATTTATTTATTTCAGAGAGAGAGAGAGAGAGCGCACAGCAGGTGAGGGGCAGAGGAGGAGAATCTCTCAAGCAGACTCTGTGCTAAGTGTGGATACCTATGAGGGGCTCTATCTTACAATCCTGATGCTGTGATTTGAACTAAGCCAAGAGTTGGAGGCTCAACCAACTGAACCACCCAGGTACTCTTCTTTTTTTAGTTTTAATAATAAACTTCCTAAAGGCTACTGATGTTGAACATCTTAAACTTACTTATTTACCATCTCTAATGAATTATAATTATTTTCTCTTAGCCTGTACCTAGAATTTTTGTCCTCTTATATGATATTTATAGAGCAAATTTTTAATTTTGATGAAGCAAATTGATCCAGTTTTCTTTTTTATTTGTCATGCTTTTTGTATCAAATGAACTAACTTTTGCTTAGCCTTAGATCCTGAAGATTTTTTTTTTTTTGGCAATCTATGTCCAATTGCTTCTGTACCATTTCTTGCAAAAGCTCTTGTTCTTCCCTTAAATTGCATCTGTCACTTCAAGTATTAAATCAGTTGAAAAATATCTGTATGGTCTGTTTGTGAATTCTTTATTCAATTCCACTGATCTCTGTGTCTATCTCTGTGTGTGTCAACATCATACAGTCTTGGTTACTATAGCGAAACAGGAAGTTCTAAAATTGGATAGTATAATGCCCCTCCTTTTCTTCCTTTCCTTATTCTATTTCTTTTGTCTTTCCATATAAATTTTATAAGTAACTATATTTATAATAAAGATTCTTGCAATGTGCCTCGGTGGCTCAGTTTGCTAAGTGTCTGACTCTTGATTCTGATCTCCAGGTTGTGAGACTGAGCCCTTTGTTGGGCTCTGGGCTGGACTTAGAACTTAAGAATCTTTCTCTCTCTTCTCTGTTCCGCCCCATATACCTAAAAAATAAATAAATAAATAAATAAAATAAATAAAGAATGAATGAATGAATGAATGAATGAATGAATCTTGCTGGGATTTGGATAGGAAGTACCCTAAACCTCTTCAATTTGGGCAAAGCAGACAACTTTACTATGTTGAAGCTTTCATACCATGAGCAAGACATGTCTCTGATTCTTCAATTACTTAGACATGCCTTGATTTCTTTTATGATTATTTAAAAATTTATCTGAAAGTTGGTAAGGAAGTAAATCTTAAAAGTTATTATCACAGGAAAAAAAACTGTAACTACATATGGTGATGAATGTTATTGACTTACTGTGGTGAGCATTTCACAATATAAACATATCATTATGTTGTACACTGGAAGCTCATACAATGTTATGTAGATTATCTCAATAATTTAAAAATGATTATTAAAAATTATAGACTTTTAGGGATTTAAGCAGAGATGATCATGTCACCTGTAAAAGGAGACACTTTTAATGATTTCCCTTCTGGTCTGTATGTTTTTATTTCCTTTCCTTGTCCTATTGTATTAACTAGAACTTCTAGTTCTCTATTGCTTAATGATGATGACAGTAAATGTCTTTGCCTCATTACAGATCTTAGAGAGAAAGCATTGTTAGTTCAACTTTAAGAACAATGTTAGTGGAAGGCCTTTTGTAGAACTTATTTATGAAATTTTCAAAATGGTCCCTTATTCCTCTTTTTCTGACAGTTTTTATAATGAATGTGTGTTGAATTTTGTCAATTTCTCTGTTTCAGTTAATATGAACGTGGACTTTATCTTCTTTAATCTCTTACTGTCATGGATCATTTTGAATGAATTCAAATTCAATTTGGGCATTCTGCAAAGTTATTATATATTGCTAAATATTTTTTGGTAATATTTTGTTACAAATTTTGCTTCTATATACATGACAGACACTAGGATTTTTCTCTGTATCTATTTCCTTTTTTCTTTTCTTTTCTTTTTGGGCAGTCCTCTTATTGCTTTGGTATCAGCAAAATTCTAATTTAACCAAAAAAGAAACAAAAATTGGGAGAATTTCTTCCTCTTTTGTTTCCTATAAGAAACTGTGTAGAATCCATTCTTTAGATATTGTGGATATTCATCCAAGAAAATCATTTGAACATAGAGTTTTCTTTTTCAGTTGTTTTTAAAGAAATTCAATTTCCTGAATAGTTATAGGACGATTCAAATTATTGGACTTATACTTAATTGTAGTAGCTTGTGATTTTCAAGGGATATATATGTGCAGGGTTTTTTTTTACAGTATTCTCTTAACCTTTTAATAAATCTTCAGGGTCTATAGTGATGTTCCTGTTCAAATATAATTCGTGTTTTATCTCTTATTTGTCAAGAAATTTATCTGATACGTTGATCTTTACAATGGATCAGGTCTTTATGTCATTGACTTTATTGCTTTTTCTCTTTAAAATTTCATTTATTTCTACTTATATCTTTATAACCTTCCTTCTGTTTGCTTTGACTTCACTTTGCTTCATTTCATGATGCATGTTATAGAGTGTTTATCCTCCTGATCCCCAAATTCATGTGACTGTATTTGGAGATGAGAAATTGAAGAAGGTTACATGAGGTCAAAAAGGTGAGGCCTTAAAAAAAAAAAAAGGTGAGGCCTTGATCCAATAGAATCCATGTCCTTAGATGAAGAGACATCAGAGAATTTGTTCTCTGTCTCCACCATGTGAGGACACAGTGAAAAGGCAACCATCTACGTCAAAGGAGAGAGTTCTTTCCAGACATTATCCTGTTGGCACCTTGATCTTGGACATCCAGTCTCAAGAACTGTGAGAAAAGAAATTTCAGTTGCTTAAGCCACCCAGCCTATATAGTCTTCTGTTTGGTAGCCCAAGGTGACTGATACAAGATGGACGCTTAGAATGTTTATCTGTGACATTTCTATGTTCTTATATATGCATTTTTTTGCTACAAATGTTCCCGTATATTTTAATACGTTATGGTTTCTTGGATTCCTTTTCATTCACTTCAACACGTGTGTGTGTGTATGTGTGTGTGTGTGTGTGTGTGTGTGTGTTTGCTTGAGAGCTCCTCTTTGACCCATAGATTATTTAGAAGTGTGCTGTTTTGTTTCCTAGTGTCTGGGGAATTTTCTCATTGTCTTTCTGTTTTATGTCATTGAGGTCAGAGAACATGCTTTTAAAAAAATTAAATTCTTTTAAATTTGTTGAGATTTTTTCTTAAGGACTAGATTCTGGTCTATCTTGGTATGTGTTTCACGAGCACTTGAAGAGACTATGAATTCTGTGGGTGTTTGGTAGACTTTTCTATAAATGTCAATTAGGAACCTGATAATATCATTTCAGCCTAGGGAATACAAAATTTTAGGCTTTCCACTGGGCCTGTCCTGGCAGGGATGTGGGTGGGTGGCAACAATTTTTGGGGGTGTTGGTTTGGAAAACACAGTTTTTGTCTACAAGTTTTCTGTAATGTTAGGCTACTCTTTCCTGATCCTTTGGCTAGAGAGAAAAGACTTTTGTTGGGACATTTCTTTTGTCTGCTCCTTGGTATTTCTAGTTCTAGTTTCTTCAGTTCTAAATATGCATGTGATATATGAGGTTAAACAAATAAATAAAGACAGGAGTTTCACTACAATGAAGTTCCTTGTATCCCCAGATCCCTACCTGATTTGTCTTCTTTCCCTCAACTTTCAGAGTCATCTTCTAATTGTTTTAAATATAATTTGATGGATTTTTAGTTGCATTAAAATGAAAGAAGAAGAAAAATATGTCTATTGCATGTTCCTGGAAGTATAAATCCTATAACCCATTTAAGCTTAAAAATCCCAAAGTTATTTTTACTTGTGTTGCTATTAAGCTCTATTTTCTTCATTGTGTTTTGCACAGAGAAATTTTGAACCATACCTGAGCCAAAATCAAGAGTTGGATGCTTAACTGACTGAGCTACTTAGGTGCCCAAAAGGTAAAAATTTTACATACAATTTTTACCAGGTATCTTTGTTGCGCTTTCCTGCAAGTGTCATCTACAAATTTTATATTTTACATAGATTTATTAAAATTATTGATACAATCTTGAACAGATATAAGATAAAACTCCAAATAGTCATAATATACTGCATTTCATCATTTGTTTATGTATGCATACAATTGGTAATTGTTTTTGAAATGTTTCCTAATGATCACTTATTGTATAAACTAATGACCCTAAAAATCTAAAAATCTAACCAAAACACAAAACAAAAAAGTTTCTAACCCCCAAAAGTTTATATCTTGAGTGAATGAGGAAAAGAGGTGCTTACACATATACTCCTCACGCACGTTTTAGGAAATACATGTGAATACTATTAAAATAAACCATATACAACTTATAAACCATGGTGATCGTATAGGAAAAAACGAGGATTCCCAAGATATAGAAAAGGCATTACACATAGTTGCTGGCTGATAAACAGAGACTAGGTCCTATAGTCTCATGATAAACTCCTATGAGCACATGTTTGAAAGAAGCTTCCGATTTCTGAGAACTTCAATATTAGTGGTAATATTAAAAGTACTATTAGTGCAAGCAAGATGAAATAGTATACTGAATACTGCTGGCATGACTTTTTTCTGAAATTGAACGCAAACTTACACTTAAGGTGAATATTATTATGATTTTCTTTAGGTTTAGTGAGTGGAAATAATATTTTACATGATTACCTAATTCAGACTTCACTGAACTGATTCAAACCCTGAGTTGTCTTATTCCAAAACACAAGTTCTTAATGGCATATCATGTTGTGTCTTCCACATACAGCAATTTATATGGAATCAACAAAATACAGTATATATATATATATGTCATCTCTCTTGTTAGGGAAAGATTAGTGTGGTAGTACACAGGCTTTTCTAAAAGAGGGGGTATTTTGCATATATTTAACCACTATTCCTCCCTCAATATCATTTCTCCAGATTGAGATTATTTTTTAAAAGGTCACAGAAGTTAAACACAAGATTATATTCCCTAGTAAATGATTACTTGAAAACTATTATAAGGTATTCATTGAGCAATGTATTCGGGGATTAATAATCTTCCACGAAGCTGAACAGTCTAAAAATAAAAGCATCTGGAACTGAAGAACATCCAATGTATATGAGGAGAGAAGCCTTAAGAGTGTCTCCAGGCAAGCCAGTCAAAATTAACCTCAGATAATGGTTTTGAATTTACTTTGCTGCACAGTTGACTTAAGAATGAGCTCTCACAAAGTTCTGTTTTATAAAGCTTGGCTGAATTCATTTTACCTTGAGCAATTTTGAAGGCAGGTATAAACTGATGCCTGCTTGAGCCACATAAAGATCTTAGTAAAGTCCATGAGGAATTTCAAAGGAAAAAAAAGAATGATCAAGAATGTCAAATACCCACAGAAGAGTTTAATTAAGATAAGGCCTAAAGAGTGCTCAACGTACTTAGTAGTAAATGTCATTGATAATTGATAACCTTAGCGAGAAAAGTTTCACTGGGAAGTTGAGTACAAGAGTCTGATTTAAGTGGGTTAAGTAGTGAATGGGTAATAAAAAGGTAGTTTGGGAGCAAAGGTTTCCTTTTTAAAGCTTGCTATAAAGAGTTGTGGAATCATGGCAGAATTTTTTTTTAAGGTCTTAAAAACTTAAACACATTTATATGCTCAGGGAGAGAAACTGATTGGAAAGGAAAAGATACACAGTGAACTAGAAATGTGATGTACTTACTTTGCTAGAAAGACATAAAGGGTCAGTCTTTACCATATAGAGATAGGATTTTACTTTGCATAGGCAGAAATTGATCTCTTTGGAGAAGGCAAAATGAAGAAACAGGGATGGATACACAGTAAGATAAACTGGTGGATGAGCCTAAAGACTTCCCTCATAGGAAGCAAGGTTGTCATCTGGTTTTGAGAAGGAAAAAGGTGAGGTTAAAAGCATTAGAAAATATATTTTTAAAATTTTATGTTGGTATTAAAAAAAAACTTACTATGGATTTTGTTAGTATTACTCCCTTGACTTTTTTTTAAAGAATCTTTGCAATTGAGAATATGATAATCAAGTGGTAAAACCCATCAGATCCTTTATTCCACAATAACCACTAGTAGAGTAAAGGCTAATGGTTAAAAATCTATGATTTTTTTGGAGCTTTAGTTTTTTTTTTTTAAAGATTTTATTTATTTATTCATGAGAGACACTGAGAGAGAGAGGCAGAGACATAGGCAGAGGGAAAAGCAGGCTACCTGCAGGGATCCCAGAACCCGGGGATCACAAAATGAGCCAAAGGCAGATGCTCAACTGCTGAGCCACCCTGAAGCTTAATAGGGAGTTGTGCTTTCTGGACCCTATAATGGTTCAAGATGAACAGTTCAACAGTGTTCACCCAAAGCTATGCATCCATAAATTGGTCACATATACAATAATGAAATGGTATTCTATTTGTACACTTTTCCTTGCCTATAATAACTTCAGAAACTCTATTACAAAGAGCAATGTAAAAGAAAACAAGATTTTCAGCTCTTGACTACAGTGTCAGTAATATAATGAGTACATTCCATAAAAGTTTTAGAGCTTAGAAAAGAAGAGAAAACAGAGATACAGAGAGTTGAAGAAAGAAAGTGAAAGCCCTAGAAGTCTGAATAGCACTGTTGAATTGGCTGACAATGTGTGAGACAGTGGAAAGGATAAGCGCTTGAAATCAAAGACTGATGCATTAGGTTTAAAATGTCAGAGGTGGGGTGGTGAAAATACAAACCAAGGTCTTATGTATAATCATGGTTGTTAACACTAAGTGCCGCCACTTCATGTGTCCCAGTTCCTAGCTCCCGTGCACTTCTATAAGCTTTTCCCCTTGAGTGTGGGCTTAACCTAGTCACTTGCTTTTAATGCATAGAATATGGCAACAGAGATGATATGCCACTTATATTAGCACCCTCCTCCTCTTCCCACACCCCACTTCTCTTTCTCTCTTTCTCTTTATCTCTCAAAATGTTGTGAGCCACCTTGTCCATGAGGCAATCAACTGTTATCTCAGGCCAAAAGTCAAGAACGACTTGAGACCTGCCAATAACCATGTCAGTGAGCTTGATGCAGATCCTTCCCCAGGCACATTTTGAGGAGGCTGGAGTCCCAGGTGACAACTAAGTGATATAGCCTGTGACAGATCCTGAGCAAGAGGCCTCTTGTCAAGGTTCACCCAGATTTTCAATCCACAGAAACTATGAGTTGATAATTGTTTTTTTAAGCCACTAAGGTGTTGATAACTGGTTATACAGCAAGGAATAAGTACACATGTTGAAAACAGCTGCAATGGAGAAGAGCAGAATAAATAGAACTGATCGGCTAAAAATTCTATGAGGTAGGAATTTTTAAAAGGTTATCATCATGAGTCATGATGATACTAAGATAAGTGGCCATAATATACCGTAAGAAAAAATATTCCTATCAACCTCGTAACAATTGTGAGGACTATTTTATTTTATTATTTTTTTTAACTTTTATTTATTTATGATAGTCACAGAGAGAGAGAGAGAGGCAGAGACACAGGTAGAGGGAGAAGCAGGCTCCATGCACTGGGAGCCCGACGTGGGATTCGATCCCGGGTCTCCAGGATCGTGCCCCGGGCCAAAGGCAGGCGCCAAACTGCTGCGCCACCCAGGGATCCCGTGAGGACTATTTTAGATATTGCATTGAGGTCTTAGCAAATTAACACATCAATCAAGAAATATTAATGACTGTCATAATGCTGCTGCTTATTATTTGAAGGGACTTGAAAGTAATATCTTTTTCTATCTATCTTTATTAGAAATCTACTTGAGATAGGCAAAGAATAATAAGGCATACAGCATATAAAATAGAATCTTTATTATTGTTAATATCATTGCTTATTTTATCAAAAGGTGATACAGTTGAAAGGCAGTGACAATTCTAATGCCGAATCCCATAGAAAACTTACTCACCCAACGATAGGTAGCTTTGGAATTATTTCAGATATTACCATGTATAGTCAGCTTGAAAAAAAAATCTGTCCTGAAGAACAAAATGTGGGCTCCCAGTAATCTGACTTGTAAAATTAGAGAAAAATAGTGGACTGAGCTACACATTCCCAGGTTACTCTCAAAGTCACTGACAAAATACCACTCATCTTCCCATAAATAAAGGAGGAAGAAGGGAGATATCAAAGATATTCTAATGGTATGTCCTCCATGTGAAAAAAAAAACATTAAGAGTGAGCAATAGTTTCCCATTATCCCAACAATGATTATATTTATTTTTGTATGCTGTCTAAAACTAGCATAGACTTTATAAAATTATCTGTTCAATAAATATTTTGAGGAAAATATGAATAAGCAACCCAAACGTTGTAAATTAAAATGATTCATAATAATAAATTAAAATAGCAGGTAAATTCTGGGTTCGCCATAGATGGAAATAAAACAAAACAAAACAAAACTAGAAAGTCTAATCCCACCCATTCAAAAAAAATACGAGATAACTTTTAAAAAAGCAAAACTCTTCTTGAACTTCTCAGAAAAAAAAAATAAGGACAAGGCAAAATCTGAAATCTAAGGGAAGACAGTCAACTCCAAGGAGTTACCAATCACAAGCATTTGCATACATCCAGAAGATGCCATGTGATATACAAACTGCTACAAATAATGCAGGTTATATTTTCAAAAAATTATTAAAGACAAATGTGGGCCATTATGAGGATACATAAAACCCTGGAACCTCAGATCCAAGATCCACATTCACTCCCAAGCTATTGTCCATGAACCTAATTGGGTAGTTATGGACTGCATGTTTATGTCACCCCTAACTTATATGGTGAAGTTCTAACCCTAATGTGATACTGTTAGGGGGCAGGGCCTTTGGGGGTACATTAGGTCCAAAGGGTAGAGCCTTCATGAGTGAGATTAGTGCCCTTAAAAGCAGAGACATGAGAGAGCTCTCTCACTCATTTTCTCACTCTCTTTCACACACTCTCTCATCTCTCTCTTTGTAAAGGTACAAAGAGAAGAAGACCAGATGCAAATCAGGAAGTAGGCCATTATAGGACACAAGATATGCCAGCATCCTGATCTTGGACTTTTCTACCTCTCCAACTATGAAAAATGTTTGTTATTTAAGCCCCCAGGCTATGATGATTAATTATAGCGGCATGGAATGACTAAGACAGCTATGCACGAGGAAGATGGAATCAGGATGAAGGGCCAGAACAAGAATCTCTTGTTGTATAAACCTAGAGGAAGGGAGCAGCACATGCTGTGGGAAAGACACACCTCAGAAGGATCCTCTTTACTTTCTTCCCATGAGGCAAAGCCTCAAGATACTGGGAGAAGAATCGCAAACACTGTTGCCTTTGGAACTCAGGCTAAGGTCCACTGTAGCCGAGAGAAGGGATCAGAAACGTACTCCCGCTACTCCTAGGATGAATGAGGAAATCTAGCTTCAGTCCATTCAAGTCACCCTAAAGTGGAGCACAGAGAGGACCATTGAGAAAACCTCACCTTCATGACTCAGGGATACAAGGTCTGCCTGAGTCTGAGGCTAAATCAAGACATAGGAAATTTACTGTAGGCCCGTCTCCACCCCAAACCTTAGGCTAGCAGTACTAAATGACAACAATTTACCACTGAGGAAATTTAGAAGCATGAGTAATAATCTTCTCGAGGAGTAGTCACAAAGGGAAGACCTAAAACTGAGGGTAGAGCAACATCCCTGAAATTCTTAAGCAATCCAACTCCCACACTAAAAACAAGGTAACATTAGAGGAATTTGAAGCCTGTGGTAAGGTGCAAATAACCATAGCAACAACAGGACCAAACCCAGATCAATTCTGAAATAGACTGACTCAACAACCCACAGTAAAAACCTGGCAGAAAAAAGAAATGTGTCTGCATGCATTGATACGATTTTCCTAAGTGTTTTAAGCTTACAGAAAATATCCAACTTCAACCAAAACTTACAAAATGCACAAAGAAACAAGAAATGGATGTACCATCAGTAGAGAAAGTAATAAACAAAACTAGTCTTAGATAGGTCCCAGTTGTTGGAATTATCAAAGACAAAAACTTTAAAAATAAACACTCCAGTGAAAAAGGTGAACATGTATATAAAGAGATGGGCATTTCAGTACAGAATGGAAACGATAAGAAATAAATGAGATAGTGGGAGGAAAATGTGATTTTTCAGTCATAGAACACTACATGCTAACTGATGCACTCTTTCCGGTAGAACCACTCGAAACACTTAAGGATCTCATCTGAAAATATCTTGATATAATTTGTTTGTATTTGATCGGGGGTCTTTATTCCTTTATATGATGAAACAATAGTATGAATTTCAGGGTTAGTCAAACAAAATGTCAGCTCTCAGAAACATTTCTAAGTGTGTGCATATTCTGTGCCCATCTCTCTCTCTCTCAGTGCATATGGTCCACCTGGGACTGCCTATCAGATTTCCCACACCCACTACTTGGCTCAGAGTGATGATTTTCTAGGGTGACTGAGAGGTCCTCTCTTCCTTTTGTGAACCAAATCAAACAAATTAGGGTTTTTACTGAGATTTGATACATATTTTATGGGAAAGAGAGGGTCTTTATTCCTCTAGGATCACTAGTTAGAAGAGTTATGCAATCTTGGATCTTCCAAACTTTCTTTGCCCACATGTGGAATGTAATTGAAAAAGAAATAACCATAGGAAAGTAACGCCAAATAGAAGGAGAAAATGAAAAAGGTAATTTTACAAAATTTTTTCTGGGGTCTTTATTTCTTGGCTTGCCAGAAAAAGCCTTCATTTGAATACAGACTTGGAATAAGCTTGATAGTTCAAATAAAATTACAAAAACTGTGGAAATTATTTTTTAATGTTGGAAAATTTTTAGCAAAACAGAAAACATACAAAATAGAAGATAAGTACCTTTTACTAAATAAAAATGTACAGATTTTAAAACATACCAGAAAACAAGAAGTTGTATAATGAATATAAACATTTGCTACAAATATGAAAACGATTTCATTTCCACAACAAATAATATTCCTGATATCAACAATAATGAAAAATGTTAACTACACTGGAATTTAAAATGGAACATGCAAATGTACAAGAAGTTATAACACATAGCAGGTAGCTAGCTACTCAAGATGTAGGGAGATTTGATAGGATAGATGACTTAGAAGCTTTTTCTATTTGCAAAACCAAGTATGCTTATTAAGAGAGACAAGTCAAATAGTTTAGCATATCATCCATTATTAACCTGGTAGTACATGGTATAATTTATTTCCCATAAAGCTAACTATAATAGTCCCTTATATAAGCCAACCTCAATGATTGCTATTAAATTAGTGTCACCAACTAGTAGATTACACAGTTTGAAACACTTCTGCTGATTGTTCCATGGAATTACTGTTTATATGAAACCTTAATATCTGCTAAACATAAAAGTAAAGCTAAAATGAGATTATATAATTAAGAAATTCATCCTAAAGATTTCCATTTAAACACAATAATTGTATGCATTATTTCATGATGTCTAGTAAATATGTCACTTTCATAGAAAATTGCCTAATAGTTTTTAAATTTAAATGGAAAGATAGGGATCCCTGGGTGGCTCGGCGGTTTAGTGCCTGCCTTCGGCCCAGGGCGCCATCCTGGAGTCCAGGATCGAGTCCAGCATCAGACTCCCTGCGTGGAACCTGCTTCTCCCTCTGCCTGTGTCTCTGCTCTCCTCTCTCTCTCTCTGTCTCTCTCTGTCTCACATGAATAAATAAAATCTTTTTAAAAAATTTTAAAAAATAAATGGAAAGATAAAGTATAAAGTCAAAAATACCAAAGATTACTTTTAGATCAGAACATACACACTAGATCTTTCATCCATTTTGAGTTTATCTTTGTGTATGGTGAAAGGGAGTGGTCTAGTTTCATTCTTCTGCATGTGGATGTCCAATTTTCCCAGCACCATTTATTGAAGAGACTGTCTTTCTTCCAATGGATAGTCTTTCCTCCTTCCTATCGAATATTAGTTGCCCATAAAGTTCAGGGTCCACTTCTGGATTCTCTATTCTGTTCCACTGATCTATGTGTCTGTTTTTGTGCCAGTACCACACTGTCTTGATGACCACAGCTTTGTAGTACAACCTGAAATCTGGCATTGTGATGCCCCCAGATATGGTTTTCTTTTTTAAAATTCCCCTGGCTATTCGGGGTCTTTTCTGATTCCACACAAATCTTAAAATAATTTGTTCTAACTCTCTGAAGAAAGTCCATGGTATTTTGATAGGGATTGCATTAAACGTGTATATTGCCCTGGGTAACATTGACATTTTCACAATATAATTCTGCCAATCCATGAGCATGGAATATTTTTCCATCTCTTTGTGTCTTCCTCAATTTCTTTCAGAAGTGTTCTATAGTTTTGAGGGTATAGATCCTTTACATCTTTGGTGAGGTTTATTCCTAGGTATCTTATGCTTTTGGGTGCAATTGTAAATGGGATTGACTCCTTAATTTCTCTTTCTTCTGTCTCATTGTTAGTGTATAGAAATGCCACTGACTTCTGGGCATTGATTTTGTATCCTGCCACGCTACCGAATTGCTGTATGAGTTCTAGCAATCTTGGGGTGGAGACTTTTGGGTTTTCTATGTAGAGTATCATGTCATCGGCGAAGAGAGAGAGTTTGACTTCTTCTTTGCCAATTTGAATGCCTTTAATGTCTTTTTGTTGTCTGATTGCTGAGGCTAGGACTTCCAGTACTATGTTGAATAGCAGTGGTGAGAGTGGACATCCCTGTCTTGTTCCTGATCTTAGGGGAAAGGCTCCCAGTGCTTCCCCATTGAGAATGATATTTGCTGTGGGCTTTTCATAGATGGCTTTTAAGATGTCGAGGAATGTTCCCTCTATCCCTACACTTTGAAGAGTTTTGATCAGGAATGGATGCTGTATTTTGTCAAATGCTTTCTCTGCATCCAATGAGAGGATCATATGGTTCTTGGTTTTTCTCTTGCTGATATGATGAATCACATGATTGTTTTAACGGTGTTGAACCAGCCTTGTGTCCCAGGATAATCCTACTTGGTCATGGTGAATAATTTCTTAATGTACTGTTGGATCCTATTGGCCAGTGAGACAATTCCATCAAAATCCTAGAGAAGAACACAACACCCTTTTGAACTCGGCCATAGTAACTTCTTGCAGATAATCCACAAAGGCAAAAGAAACAAAAGCAAAAATGAACTATTGGGACTTCATCAAGATAAGAAGCTTTTGCACAGCAAAGGATACAGTCAACAAAACTCAAAGACAACCTACAGAATGGGAGAAGATATTTGCAAATGACATATCAGATAAAGGGCTAGTTCCAAGATCTATAAAGAACTTATTAAACTCAATACCAAAGAAACAAACAATCCAATCATGAAATGGGCAAAGACATGAACAGAAATCTCACAGAGGAAGACATAGACATGGCCAACATGCACATGAGAAAATGCTCTGCATCACTTGCCATCAGGGAATACAAATCAAAACTACAATGAGATACCACCTCACACCAGTGAGAATGGGGAAAATTAACAAGGCAGGAAACAACAAATGTTGGAGAGGATGCGGAGAAAAGGGAACCCTCCTACACTGTTGGTGGGAATGTGAACTGGTGCAGCCACTCTGGAAAACTGTGTGGAGGTTCCTCAAACAGTTAAAAATATACCTGCCCTACGACCCAGCAATTGCACTGTTGGGGATTTACCCCAAAGATACAAATGCAATGAAACGCCGGGACACCTGCACCCCGATGTTTATAGGCAGCAATGGCCACGATAGCCAACTGTGGAAGGAGCCTCGGTGTCGCAACGAAAGATGAATGGATAAAGAAGATGTGGGTTATGTATACAATGGAATATTACTCAGCTATTAGAAATGACAAATACCCACCAGTTGCTTCAACATGGATGGAACTGGAGGGTATTATGCTGAGTGAAGTAAGTCAGTCGGAGAAGGACAAACATTATATGTTCTCAGATTCATTTGGGGAATATAAATAATAAGTGAAGGGGAAACAGGGAAGGGAGAAGAAATGTTGGGAAATATCAGAAAGGGAGACAGAAACGTAAAGACTGCTAACTCTGGGAAACGAACTAGGGGTGGTAGAAGGGGAGGAGGGCGGGGGTGGTAGGTGAACTGGGTGACGGGCACTGGGTGTTATTCTGTATGTTAGTAAATTGAACACCAATAAAAAAAAGAAAAAAAAAAAAAAAAAAAAAAAAAAAAAAAAAAAAAAAAAAAGAACATACCACTAGCTATTACAGAATATAAATCTGAACATCCTGAGTGTGTGTGTATTATTAGTGTGTCAGGACACTCTAGAAAAAAAGTTAAAAAAAAAAAAAAGAACACCTCAGTGGTGACATAATACGCATTGGTGGTATAGATAGTGTGTGTAGAGAAATAAGAAAGGCCTTTATGATAGAAGTAAATGAAAAAGAGCTACTTTTGCATAAAAAAATGGGATTATCAACAATACTTCAAAAAAGTGTGGCAGTTATGTTTTTACGTCACAATTTTGCTTAGTATCATGCTTAGAAATATGCACTCTCCTATTAGTGCAGCCACTCATTGAAATGATAACTTGGAAAGTCACTGTTTAGAGCATAAAATGTTAGGTCTAGTTCATTGCAAAGGATTTCTTCAGCTTTAAGAGAAACAACATTTTCCATAACACTAACTGCATCTTATTAGATTTGAGCTTGTATAAACAAATTCCAAAATTATTTGAGTGTATTTTCTATATATGCTATGGCCAAGTATTTTAAAATTTATTTTAATCAAATATTAAATTCTAACATGTGAAAGATATCCCACTGATAATTTTAAAATACTGCCTCATCTGAGTACAGTAAATCATCCTTATTTTATGATACATATTTATATAAAACATGTTTAAAGAAATGCATTTATTGTAATCAGTTGTTGAAACAGAATATAAATATTATTTCCATTCAAAATTCATGATAATTCTATCAGAGCTAAGTTTAAACGTACCTTTAAATGTACTGACTCTAATGAATAAACTTTGCCAAAAGTACTATGATTATCATGGAACCATGATTCACATTTTTAAGAAAAATTAAATTCCCTTTAATAACCTATCATGGAAAAGGAAATATAGATATCAATTAGCGCAACTGATAACATCACAAAAGGAGACAGTCATACACCATCTAGTATCTGAGGAAAGAACATAATACTGCTTAAAATGCTACTTATAATACTACTTAAATAGTCCTGCCCAAATGTTAGACCTGATTCTGTTGAAACCTATAGATCTAGCTACTCATTTTAAAAAACACAGAAACACAGATGTCAGAGAAATGTCCCAAAAATAGTATGAAGGTGTAATCATAATGTACAGACTGCATATGATCCTATGGGAAAAAAGATTTTGTCAACAAATAAATTACAAAACAAAAACAGAGACAAAACTTGAAGATAAATGAGTGTAGTGTGAACATGTGCATGTATATATAAATTACAATAATTTGGGTTCAAACAAATAAAAGTAATGGAATCTTTAAGACAATGGGAACATAAGAACAATGATTTTTAAAGGATACGGGTTTTAAAATTTGCATATGATTATGACATTATGGTTTTTTAAAGAAATAATTTTAAAGATACATATTTAAACTTTTACATACGTAAAAGTATGGGTTTATAAGCAGTTAGATATAAATAATATAATGTTAGACTTCAGTTGATAATCATTGAACTATGTGATGCTTACATGAGGAATCATATTAGTCTTCTTTCATCTAAGTTTTTTCATAATAAAATTTAGGGGCACCTGAGTGGCTCAGTGGGTTAACATCTGCCTTCAGCTCAGGTCATGATCCAGGAGTCCTGAGATCAAGCCCCATATTGGGCTCCCTGCTCAACGGGAAGCCTGCTTCTCCCTCTCTCTCTGCCTCTGTCTGCCACTTCTCCTGATTATGTGTGCTCTGTCAAAATAAATAATTAAAAATCTTTAAAAAAATTAAAAATTATTTTATAGTGCCTATTTATTTTTTATTTTTTAAAAAATTTTTATTTATTTATGATAGTCACACAGAGAGAGAGAGAGAGAGACAGAGACATAGGCAGAGGGAGAAGCAGGCTCCATGCACCGGGAGCCCGACGTGGGATTTGAATCCGCGGTCTCGAGGATCGCACCCTGGGCCAAAGGCAGGCGCTAAACCGCTGCGCCACCCAGGGATCCAAATAGTGCATATTTAAAAGACAAAGTATTATAGAGAAGCCATAATAGAGAAATTTATTAATGATTTTTATCTTCTTATTAAGCAGTTTGATTGACTTTTATTATTCAAAATAGATTAACTTATTTTTTTATTTTTTTAAAAATAGATTAATTTATGCTGTTACTTTTCACGTTTGTAAAACCCAAAAAATTTATTCTCTTTCAAATGTATAATTAAGGATTTCACTCATTATATTTACTGAAATTGCTTCCAATGATTGCATTTTATTATAATTACTTTTACTAGTAGAGTAATTTTCTGATTAAAGCATTTGTAGATGTTACTATGATGAAGACAGAAGATAAATGGATATCCAAGAATAATTTATATCTTTGGCCTTCTTATCTCAAATAACTATTTCCAAATTTATGCTCTTTCTCTTCCCACAAAAATGGAATGTTATATAATCAAAGTGAGATCAGGATGAATTCACCAGTTCTGATGATGTTAATAATGAGAAGATAATACCTAAATTAAATATCTGTATGAGATTTAAGGAAAGGGAGTTCCAGGCAGATGAAAGAAAAAGAAAGAAAAGAGAAAGAAGAAAGAAGAAAGAAAGAAAGAAAGAAAGAAAGAAAGAAAGAAAGAAAGAAAGAAAAAGAAAAGAAAAGAAAAGAAAAAGAAAAGAAAGAAAAGAAAAGAAGAAAAAAAAGCTCTGAGTTCAGAAAAGGATTAAACTGAAGAAATCAACAAATTCAGTTGTCCAGAAATGAGATAAATGGAAGGAAGAATGGATTCAAGTAAGTTTTGTTAGCAAAAGTCATATTATGATTCATGGTTAGGAATAAGCAAATGTGAGGAAGATTGATGAGAAATGGGGAGGCATGTTCTGGTTGTTGGTGAGGAATTTAAGTTCAGAAAGTAAAGTTAGGGAGTGTTCAGGAGAGAAAATGCAAGTTTCAAAAAGTAAGAAGTAGGCAAACTGAAGTAACCAATGTCAAAATCCTTGAAATAGTCTAGGAAAAAGACCCTACTGAGATAGGAAATAAAAACTGGTCAAATACATGATATATTAGGAATTAGAGTAGATATGGTTTGAGGTTGGAGGAAAGAGAAGAAAGAACTGTAAGATTTTCCCACACCTCCTCCCACCCAAGCAGCTGCATATACAGTTTCGGGATTTAACCAAGACAGAAAAGCTAATAGGAGAGCAGATACGCAGAGACAGAGTATGTAATCTACAATTGTGTTCTTTTCTTTCCTTCCTTCCTTCATTCCTTCCTTCCTCTCTTCCTTCCTTCTTGCCTTCCTTCCTCTCTCTTTCTTTCCTCCTCCCCTCCCTTAAATTCTTTCCTTAGCTTCCTTTCTTTCCCGTTCTTTTTAATGAAATTTAAAATCTGTATTTTGTACCCAACCCAAAATGTTAAGAAGACAGTTGCATATATAAATCTGAAAAGTTCAGGGGCTCCTAGGTGGCTCAGATGGGTTAAGTGTGTCTGCCTTCGCTTGGGGTCATGATCTCTGGATCCTGGCATGAAGCCCCACCTCGGGCTCCCAGCTCATTGGGGAGCCTGCTTCTCCTCTGCCTGTCCCTCTGCCTCTCCCCTTGCTCATGGTCTCTCTCTCTCTCTATCTATCTATCTCTCTGCCTCAATTGAATAAATAAAATATTTAGTAAATAAAATAAAATAAAATAAAATAAATCTGAAAAGTTCATGAGAGGAAATGTTCAGGAGTTATACATTTCATATCATTACATATCTGACTTTTTAAAATCTGTAAAATGAAATGAGATTCCTGCACAAAAACGGATTCTTGGAATGTTTTGCAATTTGTAAGTTTGGAAGACAAACAAAAGCTTTTAAAGTGAGTGTGCATTTTCATGTCAGGACTTTAAGTATCAGAGGTTATTTTTGTACTTCAAATTAATCTAATAATGCATCATGCTTCACAAGAATGAGTGAATCAATAAACAAGTAAGATGGAAATCCTGAGGAGAACCATTCAGAATAAAGTATTTTTTTAAGATTCTATTTATTTACTCATGAGAGACAGAAAGAGAGAGAGGCAGAGATACGGGCAGAGGGGAGAAGCAGGCTCCATTCAGGAAGCCCAATGTGGGGACTTGATCCTGGGATTCCAGTATCACACCCTGAGGCTGAAGGGAGACGCTCAACCACGGTGACACCCAGGCATTCCTAGAATAAATCATTTTAAAAGATGAGAGAACCTTCTGGCCACAGTATCTTAGCCATCCTCCTAAAATGCCTCAAAAACTGAACACAATATATAAGTTAATGGCTTTCAAAAAAGTAGATAATTTCTGTCAGTGTAGGACAGTGATTTCTGAGAGATACAAATAAGACCTCTATCAACATCTCAGCTGACTGCCTGGAGACAGTGCCCAGGGCACATCCAAAGGGAGTTGCCAGATTGAAGGTAGAAGAATAGGAAAAATAGGAGCAAAAAATTTCCCCAGGTTTTATGAAAATCATTTACCCACAGATCCAAGAAGCTCAACAAACTCCAAATACAAGAAATACAAAGAAAGTTACACGAAGGCACGTGATCATGAAGTTTTTCAAAGCTAGAGACACAGAGAAGAACTTAAAAGTAATCAGAGAAAGAGGACACATTATGGATAGAAGAACAATTACAGGATTAAAACAAGGTAATACAAAATATAATAGAACAACAATTGAATGGACTGAAGAAGAAAATTGTCAACCTAGATTTCATATCCAGTAAAAAAGGCAAAACAGAGGCAAAACAAAGGCAAAGACTCAAATATACAGAAACTATAAGGATTCATTACCCACAGATCTGCCCTGAAATATGTTAATAGAAGTTATTAGAATAAAATATTAACACATAACAACCCAGTATGAAGAATACTAAAAATCTGTGAATAAATATAATTTCCTATTTAAATTCCCTTCAAGAATAATTGTTTATAAGCAATAATAAGAATGTTTTATGGCACTTATGACATATGTAGAAAGAAATGTTTAAATATTACATGTAGCATGGGAAAGTATATATGGAAATATTCATTTTATAGTTTACATAAGTTTTAAGTGATACAATATTATTTGAAAGCATAATATGACAAGTAGAAATGTATACTAGGAAATTTAAAGTAATCTATCTCACGCACAAAGAATTACTGTTAATAAATGGACAAAGCAAATAACAGGCAGTCATGAAAAACTCAGTTAATTCAAAAGAAAGTTAAAAAAGAAAGACTAAGACAAAGGTACAAAGAAACCACATACACACATACACAGCCCAAAATGATAGATACAAATCTAACCATATCGTAGCCAAATCAAACTCAAATAGGTTAATCATCCCGTTTAAAAAGTAGAGATTGTCAGTGATGCAGCTATTGAAAATAAAATGTTATAAATTTAAGAGAAAAAATATTATTAGGGATAAAATGATCACTATTTATTGATATCAGCAATTCACCAGAAATAAGCAATCCTAAATGTTTATGAACTTAATAACAAAACTTCAGAATACATAAAAAAGAACTGAAAAGAGAACAAGGCAAATCATAGTAAGTTTTTTTTTTTTTTTTTACAAATAACTCACATAAAAAGTAGACAGAAAATCAGTAAGGAATAAGAAAGCTTGAACATTATACTTAGTGGTTAAACACTCAGGACTTTCCTTTAAACAAGACAGGAATGTCTGCTCTCAGCATCCTATTGAGTATAGTACAGAAAATCCTAGACAGAGCAATAAGGCAAGAAAATGAAATAAAAAGATCTACAGTTTGGGAAAATAAAAAAAAAATTAACATGGTGATATAATTGTCTACTCAAAAAACTTCCAAGGACTAGAAGTTGTATATTTTGAACCATCCTGTCATCCCAAAGAGAAACACACTTGGTCACAGTGTTTGATACTTCTAATGCACTGTTGAATCCAATTTGCTAGTATTTTGTTGACTATTCTGTACCCATGTCCATCAGGCATATTAGCCTATAGGTTTCTTTTCCTGCAGTGTTCTCGTCTTGTTTGGGTATCAGGGTAATGCCAACATCATAAAATGAGTTTGCATGTGGGTGTTCAATTTTCCCAACTCCATTGTTGAAGAGACTGTCTTTTTCCTTTGGATATTCATTCCTGCTTTGTCAGAGATTAGTTGACCACAAAGTTGAGGGTCCATTTCTGGGCGCCCTATCCTGTTCCATTGATCTGTGTCTGTTTTTGTGCCAGTACCATACTGTCTTGGTGATTATAGCTTTGTAATAGAACTTGAAGTGAAACATTGTGATGCCACAAGCTTTGGTTTTCTTTTTCAATATTCATTTGGCTATTCAGAGTCTTCTCTGGTTCTATACAAATTTTAGGATTATTGATGGTATTTTGATAGGGACTGCATTGAATGTATAGATTGCTCTGGGGAGCATAAACATTTAACAATATTTGTTCTTCCAATCCATGAGCATGGAATGTCTTTCCGTTTCTTTTTGTGTTCCTCAATTTCTTTCATGGGTGTTCTATAGTTTTCCAAGTACAGATCCTTTGTTGTGCCTTTATTTTTTAAAATAAGTTTTCCGTCCTTTTTTTCTGTCTTCTCTCCTTCTGGGACTCCTACCATGTATATATTGATTTGTTTGATGGTTTCTCATAAGTCCTTTAGACTCTCTTCACTCTTTCATTCTTTTTTGCATTTGCTTCTCTAATTTGATCATTTTAAATGATCTTTCTTCAACTTTGCTGATTTTTTTTTCCTTCTAAGATTGATCGAGTCTGCTGTTGAAGCTGTTTATTAAATTTGTCAGTTCAGTATTCTTTAGGTACAGAATTTTTGTTTGGCTCTTTTTTCCCCCTTTTTTATATTTCTATTTTGTTCATGCATCATTTTCTGGATTTCATTTACTGTTGCTATGTTTCCTTTTAATGCACTAGGCTCATTTATAGTGATTTGTTTTGTTTTGTTTTTCGGTCAGGCAATTTATAGATCTCAATTTTTTTTTACTGTTTTTAATTTATTTTTTATTGGTGTTCAATTTACTAACATACAGAATAACCCCCAGTGCCCGTCACCCATTCACTCCCAACCCCCGCCCTCCTCCCCTTCTACCACCCCTAGTTCGTTTCCCAGAGTTAGCAGTCTTTGTGTTCTGCCTCCCTTTCTGATATTTCCCACACATTTCTTCTCCCTTCCCTTATATTCCCTTCACTATTATTTATATTCCCCAAATGAATGAGAACATATAATGTTTGTCCTTCTCTGACTGACTTACTTCACTCAGCATAATACCCTCCAGTTCCATCCACGTTGAAGCAAATGGTGGGTATTTGTCATTTCTAGTAGCTGAGTAATATTCCATTGTATACATAAACCACATCTTCTTTATCCATTCATCTTTCGTTGGACACCGAGGCTCCTTCCACAGTTTGGCTATCGTGGCCATTGCTGCTATAAACATCGGGGTGCAGGTGTCCCGGCATTTCACTGCATCTGTATCTTTGGGGTAAATCCCCAACAGTGCAATTGCTGGGTCGTAGGGCAGGTATATTTTAACTGTTTGAGGAACCTCCACACATTTTTCCAGAGTGGCTGCACAGTTCACATTCCCACCAACAGTGTAAGAGGGTTCCCTTTTCTCCGCATCCCCTCCAACATTTGTTGTTTCCTGCCTTGTTAATTTGCCCCATTCTCACCGGTGTGAGGTGGTATCTCATTGTGGTTTTGATTTGTATTTCCCTGATGGCAAGTGATGCAGAGCATTTTCTCATATGCATGTTGGCCATGTCTATGTCTTCCTCTGTGAGATTTCTGTTCATGTCTTTTGCCCATTTCATGATTGGATTGTTGGTTTCTTGGTGTTGAGTTTAATAAGTTCTTTAGAGATCTTGGAAACTAGCCCTTTATCTGATATGTCATTTGCAAATATCTTCTCCCATTCTGTAGGTTGTCTTTTAGTTTTGTTGACTGTATCCTTTACTGTGCAAAAGCTTCTTATCTTGATGAAGTCCCGTCCCCGAGACACAGGAGCTGCACCAACCTTCCCGGGCGGAAAGATCTCAATTTGTAAGGTTTCTTGTTGGAGATTTTATTTTTTTTCTTTGCTGCGTCATGGCTTCCTGATCCTTGTGTTCCTTACATCTTTGTGTTGTTGTCTGTGCATATGAAAAAATAGCCACCTCTCCAAGTCCTTATCTACCATCTTTGACAAGGAAAATCTTCACCTGTCAATCCAGGGAGAGATTTTAGGAGTCTCTCAAGCCTTTTCTGTATATATGTGTCTTCTCTGGACTTTCTATATAAATTACTGAATAAAGGATTGACTGGTTTCTTTTCCTTTAGGAGCCCATAATCTCTTGTTCCATCTGGTGTCTGACTGCTGTACAATAGGCCAGTATGTTGGATGCATGCTTTATTTCTATCCCTCCTTCCTTGTCCAGGTGTCTAACTCTGTACCTTCTCTCTCTGTTGCTGAGCCAGTCTGGGTACAGTAAGCCACCTGCGCCTTTTCTTTGTTCTGATTTGCTCTCATTAAACTATGCCAGTTTCCTTCAGCATTCCACGTAAAAAGAAACAAACTACTTCCTCCAACAGCTCATTGATAGATCAGGGCCATAGCAGGCATACTCAACACTTTATCTCTTTCTTGGGGGAGAAGCCTCAGATTCTATTTTCTCTCAATCTCACAGAGCCATCTCACCTTCCGCAAGCAAGCAGCTTACCATGTTATTTTTTCTCACCTACCTCTAGGTATCTTATTTTTGACTATTCCATCAACACTCCATGTGAGGCAAGACAGAAACTGGCCCCTCAGGTAGCACAACTAAAGGCCAGTGTCTTCTATGTTTCACTCTTCTTTTATTCAGGGAGAAGTTTCAAGTTAAAGCCAGCCCCTTTAATCCCTAAAGCCTCAACTCTTTGACCACATGGTCTTTCTGTCTTGACCAAACCCCATCTTGAGCCATTTCCTTAGCATTGGCTACCTAGGGTCCCACCATAAGTCACCTTCCTAGCATACATTATCTGGTGCAATCTGATTGGCTCATGATGAATAATAGACACTCCTATCACTTAGCAAATTCCAAGAGCTTAAAGGTTATGTCCCAAGAACTGAGGATAAAATCCAGCCACATATTTTATTTTATAGATCTTCTACTCAGGGTATGAAAAGGTTGAAATTAAGGTGTTCCCTAAATGTGGACCCTGAATCAAGGAATGAAGCACTTTCAATCTCCTTAGGTTATTTGAGAATTCATTCATATGTAGTTATGTGACTGATATCCTCTTTTTTTGTTGTTGTTGTTGTTAGCTCTTGGCTGGAGAGCATTCTCAATGTCTAGTGGCCACTTCTGGGTCTTTGTGACATGGCCCACTCAGCAATATGCCCATTTGCTCCTCAGGCCAAGAGATCATTCTCTGCTTTGAGTATCTTTAACATGGGCTCATTTAATTATGTCTGATCCACATAGGGATAACCTCTCTACTGATTATATTAAAGTCAACTGATTAGGGACTTTAATTAGGTCTTCAAATTCCTTTGACCATATCACAGGAATATTTCTCATCATATTCACAGCTGTTACTGGTACTCAAGTGGAAGAGTTTATAGGGTGGGAATTTGGGGTCTCAATTTTTGCTTGCCACATCTCTGGGAAAAAATTTGTCAGTTTCTCATAAAATTAAAACAGAGCAATTGCACTACTGGGCTTTTATCCTAGAGAAATTAAAACTCATATTCACACAGAAAACCTTCACATGAATATATGTATCATCTTTGGTTCATAATAACTGGATACAAAAATGCAAAACTCAAATGTTAATTTTTAATTAACTTACCAAAGAGGAATCATATTTAGAGAAGAGATCTAGCAAAGGAATGAGGATTTCTAAAGGAATAAACTTCATGGAAAGGACTCATACATGCAACAGGAAAACAGAGCAGTGCCATGGTGATTAACAGGAATTTAAAAAGACTAGTGTGGTTTAACCTCATAAAACAGTGGAAAAATGATGAAAGATTCCTTTCAATACTATAAAACCCATAATTGGCATATAATCAAATAAATTACCTAGGGCAATTTTACTAATTAAAATATAAACACTTTAATACAATCATTTACTTGTTTAATATAATTGTCTATATATAGTATCCTTGTGAAATATCAATTTACTGTACAATAAAATGTAGCTGGATAAGCTATAGGTTTCATTTTCAACACCTATTGATGACGAGAACCTTGGCATTTTCAACAATATCGCCAAGTACCTAACAGTAATGAATCAGGTGTATGAAAGTATCATGCATGATAATAAAATAAATGTCCTAATGACCTTTATAATATGTGAAGAAAATAAGGAAGGAGAAGGAGGCAGAAGAAAAGTAAAGGTAAAGGAGAAAAAATATTAAAAACTCAAAGTTGAGATAATAGAGATTGCTAAAGGAAAGCATTTGTTGGGGTTTTTTGGGTTCAATGTTGTTAAGAACATTATAAATGAATGAACTTTTTTCATCACTTATGTGTGCACGTATGCATATACACATACTTGTGTTTTAATATTTCCTAAATTAGAACATGTTCTGTAATCATAGTTGGTTAAAGGAATTTTATAATGAAAATTCTATTTCCTTTACATATGCTAGCTTGGACTGCAATTCTTTTGTTGACAATAATACAAAGAATATGGCAATATCAATGTTATAAAAGAGATGTCAGTAGCCTAAAAAGAACTTTTAAAGAAAATAAAAAGTACATTTTCAGAAATCCTACATTACTGAAGCTCTTCAATCACAGAGGAAAATACTGTACAGAAAAAACACAGATGTGGATACCCAATTAATCAATAACTAGATTTAAAATTCCAGAATATGAATAAAGAAATGATTTAGGCATATCTTAATGAATTCTTTTCACGTGTTTTTAAATTGAGCATGAGGGGATAGATGATTAAAAGGATATATTTAATTAAATTTAAAAGCTCTTTCAAAATATAAAATATACGTTGTGGAAATTTTGTATAATAATTTACTTAGCAATGTTTCTGAATTATTTGTTGTAGCAAGTAAATAGAAGTTGCAATTATACTCTATGGCAGTTCTGGTGTGTATGCAAAATTGTATGGGTAAGTTCTTAACATTTGCAATCCCAGGAAAAGGAACAAGAATAATCACATACCGTATGTCCAGATAGTTGTTATTACCAAACTATTAAGCAGAAACATCTACTATCCTCCCATTTTGATAATACCTCTTTATTGTTATCAAGAAGGGCTCACAGTCTATCCCTTTTCTCTTTCCACCCTCTAGGTCCTTCTTTCATCAGGATGAGCCTCCATTCACATATGCATATACTCTCTAGGCTGTTTCATCCAAGTTTCAGTCTATATTGTAGTCTCTACAATCAACAATTCCCTTTCAAACAACCCTCTGAGATTAGAGGTAGATCTAAATGGGTGGTCTGAGCTATAGAAGACTGATTGGCTGTTGAGGATTTAACTAAACTATTCTATTGCTGCCTCAGCATCTAGTCTGTAAACTAAGTGGCTCGCAGGCCCCTTGAACTGACACCAGCCTCTTTCTCAAGTGCATGCCACTGATGACAGCCTACATAGTAACAAGGGTAAGTCTCTGTTAGGACTTTCCCTATGCTGCTGCTGAGGGACAGTCCTCTTCAGCCCTCAACTCCTTCATTTATGCACCCTCGAGATAAGACCATCCTAGAGCTTACCAAAATGTCTCATGGTTAGTTTAAATTGACCAATCCAGCCTTAGCCTGGGAACTCCAAAAGCATTCTACCACAAATCCTAACAAAGACATGTACCTCAAGTCTGCTGCTTGCTTTCTGCCCCACACCCTGCCCTGACCTCCCCATATGGTCACTTAAGGCATGCTGTGTTCTTCCTCCAGTACTGTGAGTAATAAACTTTCTCTATTTCACTTTCCCTTGTGGTCTTTGTTAAACTGTGGCTCAGTATTCACCCAAGGGCCTCATTTAACAAATGTTAATTTAAAAAAATATCTCAACACTAGCAAGGAAGCTAGCATAGGCCATGGAACCAAACTGAGCTCATTTCGGGTAGAAGAGAATCTCTAAGGCAGCTATAATGTAGATAGGTGTTCATTAGGTTCAGCACTCTCCCCAGGGGCCTGAAGAAAAGGCTATAGCCAGAGAAGAGCCAGAATGAGTCCCTCATAGAAATCAGGCCCATATCAGAAGGCTCTAAGCTCTTCTTGGCCAGGTATAAGGCTGGCACGGTAAGGCAAAATGCTTGAAAATCAAACTGACTTATAAGAAATGTACTTCAAGGCTAACAGGTGTTGTTTTTTTTTTTTTTTTTTGGCTAACAGGTTGTTGATAAAATGCTGGCATGTTGGTCAAATGATTTTTAAAACTCCTGATATAGAAATAGTGAGTCACGTTGTCACATTTTTTCCTTCCCTCCTTTTATTGTGTCAATAATTCCTTCAAAAAAAAAAATAATTCCTTCATCTTGCCATCACATATTTGCTATCGCACCTCACAAGTTCCACCTGCACTATTATTGAGAAGAACGCTTCTGAGTTTCTTCACTATTCCCATTAAAAACACCTTTGCCAGAGAATCTGCAGTAATTCTCCAATTACCTAAGTTATCTAGAGAGTCCAACAAAACTACACACCAAATAGTACCATGACTGATTGGCTTGAATTAAATTATGGAAATAACTTTCATAACTACTAGATTCATCTATCTGAATAGGGAAAGGATTTTTTTTTTTAAATTTTTATTTATTTATGATAGTCACAGAGAGAGAGGGGCACAGAGACATAGGCAGAGGGAGAAGCAGCTCCATGCCCGGGAGCCTGATGTGGGATTCGATCCCGGTCTCCAGGATCGCCGCCCTGGGCCAAAGGCAGGCCGCCAAAACCGCTGCGCCACCCAGGGATCCCTGGAAAGGATTTTTTTAAAGATTTATTTATTTATTCATGAGAGACAGACCGAGAGAGAGAGTTGAGACACAGGCAGAGGAGATGCAGGCTCCTCACAGGGAGCCCAATGCCGGGACTCGATCCCAGAACCTAGGATCACGCCCTGAGCCACAGACAGCACCCAACCACTGAGCCACCCAGGCATTCCAGGATTTTTTTTTACAAATCAGATTTAGTACATGCTGTTTAGTGAATGAAATTCCTTAGTGAATAGAACTGAAGCGAAGGTTTTGTGTCATTAGAAGGAATTATTAAAAAACATAAATTAAAAAGCAATCCCAATGTTCAAGGTAAAAATTTTGTTGAACATAAAATATTTCTTAATACAATGGTAATTAAATATCTTTCGTTTTCTTTATTGTAAGTGTGCTGAGTGAAGATAGTATGTAACTACATCTAGATGGCTCTTCCAGTTTTATCAAGCTTCGAGATTACCATACTCTAAAATGCTTCCCAAGTGCCATTATTTTAAACTAAAATTATTTGATATGTACCTGTACCTGGACAGTACGCTTTATATCAGTTAAATCTTTACATTATATCTTTGTATTTTCCTTAATGAGTCCCTTTCAATGTTGAAGAAAAGTGATAAGGAAAATAAAATGAATTGGAGATAAAAGAAAATGCTTGAGAATGCATGTTCACTCATCAGATTTTATCATTAGCATTACTTTCATTGAATTAAAGGAAAACTAATTTAGTACTGAAATACGCAAATAGCTTGTTTGTGATGTTATAGTTCTACGTCTTACAGTGCTAATTGGGCTGCCTGTTGAGCCAAAGAAAATCACTGCAGGAAGATCTAATATGTCCGTTACTATTCAACTAACAGTGCTAAAAAAGCTAGCATATATTTATATACCCTTACTGCTTCGCACTAAATGTGTATATAATAGGTACATAATAAAGATTATGAGAAAAAAAAATAGTGAAATGTAGGTCAATATAATAGTTCCATTTTCACAGGGTCTTGGTACTCTCTGGTCACCAACCTGGCAACTTCAGAAAGTATTGCTTTTAAACCCTTAGAGTACAACCTAAGGCACTAAGTTGCTTTAGTACACCTAAAAGCAACTTAATTATAACAGTGAGTAACCCCAGATAAATCTAATGAGTGAATGAAAATGCAATTATATTGATGAGCTAACTAGAAATACACACTATTACCAAGTCTTTAATTCTCATACATGAAAGCACAAACTATAATGGAATCCCGTGAGCTGGAAAGAGTTAATAAAGCTTCATAACTTGCCCTAAAAATCTCCACTTTGGAACAAAACCTGAGAATTGAGTTTGAGATTGAATCACCTATTGTAGGAGTGATAAACAGAGGAATAGATCAAATGACTGTTTACAGTGTAACCATGAATTTTCTATCCTGTCTTATTTCACAGAAGGATGGGTTTCTATCTGGCTGATAGATTCTAGGTTTTCAGAAGACACGGGAGATGTTAAAACAAATACTAGAAAAAAAAGTAGTGTGAAATAGATTCTGTAATTAATATATCTACAAACAAATGGCTGAGCAACAGCAAGAAACTCTCAAAGTTAATGATGGAGAATCAGTCAATAATTATTTTCTAGTTTGACTCCATGCCAAGAAACAAATCGTTTAATGAAAAATTAATAGGAGAAAAAGGAACACTTGAGCAAGCTACATGAAAACAAAAACGTCAGTGCTAGATGTGAAAATTATTGATGCAGATAAAGAGAAACTCTTTAGATTTACTCTTTTCTTTGGGGTGATAGCTCACAATGCAGGCAGAGTATCTGCAGAATAATGGAAAGAAGAATTTTCTTGTATGCTTGATAGAAACTCAGGAAACTATGTGAGATTGATATATGAGACAATCTACATGCCTAGAGAAGAGGTATTGAGCACGTCAAACCATTAAACAAATCACAGTGGGGCTGGATACCCAGAGACCAAAAAACAACTTTCGAAAGTCTGATGAAAAAAATAAATAAATAAATAATAATAAAAAAAAAGAAAGTCTGATAGACGTTTGAGCTTGGCTAGTGGGCCAAAAGGCCACTGCACAGGAAAGATGAACTGAAGATAGGGTTGGATACTGAAAAATTGGCATTGCTGAAAGGATGAGACAAAACTAATTCAGGAAGACATACAGAAAAGTCCCACGAGGAAGTAGATCTTATAAGACAGAGACAATATTTCATTTGAAAAAACCAAATCATCTGACAAATGAAACTTAAAGGGATCACTAATCATACCATCCCTTGTAAGAAGAAACGAGGAAAAAAATTAACGAATGCAATTTTATAATAAATTCACCCATAGATGAGAATATATTCAACACTGTGCCCGGTGCAATATCAATCACTTGCTATTACTTAATTTTAGCAATACTTCAATAAGCCACTTTATCTTTTTTTTGTCATCTAAAGAAACTGAGGTTTATAGACTTCATCTCCATGAGAAATATATTTTAAAGTAAACTCAAGTAGCCTTCATCTCTACTTACTACTAGAGCTGTACCTAAAATTGTCCTTGACGATTCAATGTCATAGTCTTCTCTACTTTTTATCACACTATTTCACTCAAACCCTTCCTTTCACCACTTGTGTTTATCAGTTCTATTGTTATACGCAAGTCTTTGAAATAACAATTTTTCTAATTTAACAACCCGTTTATTGTTTGACTTTTTTTTTTCTTGGCCAATGCAGACAATACAGTTCACCATTCCCATCACTTTCTTGATGATTTAAAAAATTCTCTTTCCCCTGAGATAAATCGTCCCTCATCTTCCAATTCTGAATTAATCCTACCATAATCATTCCCATTTCTTTTACCCAGGATTCTAACCCCTATCTTGGCAAATCATCTAACTCTACCAATGGACATCAATGAAGATTCAAGGACTCCAATATCGATAATCTTTCTACATTCTTCCAGTTTCCTAGACAGCTTTGTAAAATGTTTATTGACAGCAGTTTTTCTGAGACTCTCACACTTCCCCAGTCACCAGGGGTACTTAACTACCTACAACCTTAACAGCATCTGAAATAACTTTTCTTATTTCTCTGCTGCCTCAGAAAAAGATGTAGTTTTTCTGTTTCTTGTTTTTGTTTTGTTTTTTTTTCTCCTTAAATCAAAAGCTAATCCTATTTTGTTTTTCTGGCTTGGGTTACTAAAGTCTGTTTCATTTTAAAGATGAGATGCATTTAGCAACCCAAATCTCAATTATATGGTATATATAATATTTGTAATTCTGCAAGAAGAGAGGCATGATGTTGCATAATAAATCTCCATGAAAATGTGTAATATGTGTCTAGACATAATAAAATATTGTGTAGGTTTATTTAATGAATGCATAAATAGAAAAGGTAATTTAAAAGAAGTATTTCACAAAGATAAAAAGGAAAAAGTCACACTCTAAATTCATGTACTCATGCTCCTTGGTATAGGTATAAATTTATTTGTATAGACTGCATTAAATAATACCAATTACAACTATCCTTTATTAAAAACATCAAACATTCACATATTCCTCTTTCTAAATTACAGAACCACAGTTCATGGTCCCTTTCTTTTTATTTCTTTATTTTATTTTTTACTTTCTGTGACAAAACAATATTATTATATGCTGCACTGAATTTTTTATAAATCAGTAAATCATTAGAGTTAGCTGAGATATTTTAAATATTGTATTTAAAAGGAGGACAAGTCTTATCATTACCAAATTAAATCAGCTTTTCCTGGTCTCCAGTGATATCAAGACAAATTAAATTGTGTTATTCACAACTTTCTAAGAAACAGATTTTTAAAAGTTCTGCTTTACTCTTCCATAAAATCAATTATAATTACTTCTTGGATTTGCATTTGATTTAAAGTTGAGTAAAGCTTCAACAATTTTCCATGAAGTGATTTGACATAATATTAAATGATTTTCCACTGTGTACAATTATATTTTCCTTAATAAGACCTAATAGTAATATGTTCAATATGTACCTCATTATGATTCTGAAATCCTATACTTTTTAAGGGCAGAATATAGCTATTAACTTGATAAAGACTTTAAAAGAAAATAATTTACTGAATAAATATAGATTTCACACTTCCCCTATTTCAGTAATATTTTATTATCAAATATTAAATATGAATTCCTGAGTTAGGATGTGCATTCTAATTTAAAGGTAAAAAAGACGTTGCAAAATTTCTAGTCAACTTTTCAGGAAATGATTAGAAAATAATACGTTAAAAGGGAAAGAAATAATATGAAAACCCTGAAGGTGAGGAGAATTTAGCATTTGATCTTATGGTATTAATAAAGCTATATATAATAAGGCCGGTCTTTTTTTAAATAAAGATTTTGTATACAGAAGTTAGATGAGGACAATATAGCAAGAACAATTCATCTTAATGTTTTTAAACGGACCCAGACCTATAGGCCCCCTATATTTTCAAAGTTTGATATATATTTAATTTTAATATTAAACTATTGGTTTATTGATCTCTTGGAAAATTGCATCCTCTAGCACCACTGCTACTTTAAATAGATTTGAAATATATTTCTAATCAATTTCATTCAGGTAACCTTTAATAGTTTAAACAGGTTAATTTTTAATGTCATTTATATTTGAAAGGAGCTCAAAATATTCGACTGTTAAATATTTAATAATATCATTACAAAACATTTAAGTAATTCAAGGCAAGACCCTAGAGGCATAGGGACCACTATTTCTGGCTCTTGAAACACCAAACAAGTCCATTGAGATTTATGCATTTTTTTCATGATTTAATAATGTGGTTTAAGTTGTTGCTAGCTTTGCAAAAATATAGTGTAGTAGCACAGATGTGACTGTTAATTAAAAAGTCTCTTGTCAGAGCAAATGGGTTTCTGGGTGATGTTTTAAGCAAGATTATGTCATTTAGAAAACAATTCTGGAAAAAAAAAAAGAAAACAATTCTGAGTACACAAAATCCTGAACTTATAAACATTATGTGCCTAAGAGACCACTACTCTTTTCTGTCCCTAACCACCATGCTGAGTGAAGAAAAGTAATTTACACACAAGTATTTTTACATATTTTGGTAATCTCATACTCTTTTAATTCAACGATGTTACTTTTTTAAAGATTTATTTATGTGAGAAAGAAATGGGGGGAGGGGCAGAGGCAGAGGGTAAGAGAGACTAAAGCAGACTCCTTACAAAGTGCAGAGCCCAACACTGGCTGGGTCTCAGGATCCTGAAATCATGACCTGAGCCAAAAGCAAAATTAGTTGCTTTAACAACAGCGCTACCCAGGCACCCCAAGACAACCATATTTCTGCCAATGCCAAGATTTATCTTTAGTTTTTCACATTGTAGCTTTGTAATCTTAAAAACAAAAAAAAGCCAACAACGTAGGTGACAAGCACCTTTGCGTCTTTATATCAATTTTATTGTCAGTGAAAATGGAAATGGCTAAAATTTGCCAAAATAAGATTTCATAAATAATTGATGGCATTTTACATAACTTAAAATGTAGGAAGAAATTAACATGCCCTTCTAAATAATCAGAAAAATACTTAGATTTAAATAAAACCAATTCAAACATTGATTGAAGATATTTTGTGCATGAGGTATCATAAATTATTTTTCCAAAACCATCAAATTTCACCATTTTTTCTAAATCATGATGAAAAGTATTTAAATCACATACATTGGAAAAATTTATCAATATATATTCACAAGAGAATGAATGATCATTAATATAAATGTAGGTAATTTTATATAACCTCCTGACATATCATAGATTTTGTAATTTACCAGTTAAGACACTTTGTTTTCCAGCTTATGAAAGTTCCCATGGAATAAACCAAGGAATTTCTCAAACTGTTTGACACATAAAGGAGTATGCTAATAGTGACATTATTCACTTAGACATATACAAACACATTCACATATACTGACACATGCACACATGTACACATTCACTCACAGAGACATGTGAGTGTACATTTGAGTTTTGTACATGTAGAAAACTCAAATGTATGGAATATATATGCATGTATGGGTGGCTGTGTATAGTTAAAAGTATACCCTTGTGAAAATACATTAGAAATCTGGGAGCTGTTTACAAGGCTTCAAATCTATCACTTCACTAATAAGATTTTTATTCTCTTTCCTGGAAATTCTTTCCAATTTTTTTAAAGATTGTATTCATTTGTTCATGAGAGACACAGAAAGAGAGGCAGAGACACAGGCAGAGGGAGGAGCAGACTCCATGCAGGGAGCCCGATGCAGGACTTGATCCCGAGACTCCAGGATCAGGTCCTGGGCTGAAGGCAGAAGCTCAACCGCTGAGCCACCCAGGGATCCCTCTTTCCAATTTTTTATCTAATTTTCATATAATTTCTTTGTCTTTTATATAATTTTTTTCTCAAAGAACTTTTAAGTTTTTGTTTTAAATGTTCCACTGTGTCATTAGTAAGTATAATGCTTAGCTTAGGGTTTCATTAGAATGCTTGAATAAGGGATCCCTGGGTGGCGCAGTGGTTTGGCGCCTGCCTTTGGCCCAGGGCGCGATCCTGGAGACCCAGCATCGAATCCCACGTCGTGCTCCTGGTGCATGGAGCCTGCTTCTCCCTCTGCCTATGTCTCTGCCTCTCTCTCTCTCTCCCTCTGTGACTATCATAAGTAAATAAAAAAATTTTAAAAAAAGAATGCTTGAATAAGAATGTAAGTGACTTTATTAACTTTTTTGGAAAATACCAGCCATCATATGCTTAAATATTCTCTACTCCTAGTCTGTCATCTAATATATCTGCTCAGACATAAAAAGTCAAAAGGAAAGTCACCTAAGATGTGGGAAGTTGGGGCACCCGGGTGGCTTAGCAGTTGAGCATCTGCCTTCGGCTCAGGATCGAGTCCCACATTGGGCTCCCTGCATGGAGCCTGCTTCTCCCTCTGTCTGTGTCTCTGCCTCCCTCTTTGTCCCTCAGGAATTAAAAAAAATGGAGGGGGAAGTTACGGGGTTCTACCTTCTTGAACTAAATTATTACTACAGAAATTTGGAATTCTTCTGCATCGGTTTGTCTCCTCTGTTGATTAATTCATCTGATAATTTATTTATATCAGCATACACTCACAAAAATTTAAAATCTGTGTGAAATTCAACACTACTTTATTTCTTGCATTGTGTATACTGACTTTCTTCCAGAGCACAGTACAGGATGAGTAAGAAAGAGTAACTTTATAGTGGAGAAATCTGACAAAAATCATTTCTATTAGGTGATCAAGGTCAATATCAATAGTGACAAGTCATGTTGATAGTATGTACACTTGATATGACATGTTGGAAATGATGCTTTACCTCCATGATCTTCCTCCACAACACATAACCTCAGTCTACTCTCATAAAAACATTATACAAATCCCAACAGATAGACATTCTACAAAACACTTGTCCAGCAATTTAAAAAACTGATAAGGTCCTCAGAAACAAGGAATGTCTGAAGAACTGTTACCGTGGAGTCTGGAGAGACATGAAAATGGAAATGTAATATGGTATGAGATCCTGGAACAGAAAAACTCAAGTTATGTAAGTTGGTAATAATGCATCAGTACTGGTTCATTAGCTATAGCAATGTACCATGCTATAATGTAAGATCTCACCATAGAGGGAACTGGATCTGAGGTATGTGGACACCGTACTATATACGTATTCCCCATATTTTTAATTCAAAAATGTCCTAACCAACGAAGTTTAGTTTTTCTGGAGTTTTGAGATAGAATTGACATATAACATTGCGTTAGTTTAAAGTACACAAATGGTGATTTGATACTTGTGTGTATCGTGAAATGATGACCACACTAAAGTTGGTTAAAACCTCCATTATCTCACATAATTACATGTGTGTGAGAGAGAATCTATTCTCTTAGTAACTTTGAGTAACTTTCAAGTTACTAAAACTTTCAAGTAACTTACTTAGTACTTGAAAGTACTTGAAAGTACTAGCTTTCAAGTAACTTAGTAACTCTTAGTAACTTTCAAGTATTTAATGTAGCAATGTTAACCATAGTCACCATATTGAACCGTTCACTCTCCAATAGTCATCTTCTAAATGGAAGTTTGTACCCTTTGACTGACATATCAACAGTTCCTCCACTATTTTCAGTAGTGGCTGTACCAATGTACAATCCCAACAATAGCACACAAATGGTCCCTTTACTCCACTTCTTTGCAACACTCATTATTTCTTCTCTAAAAGGCAACCATTTTAACAGATTTGAGGGGATATATCATTGTGGTTTCATTTGCATTTCCTTGATGTGTGATATTGAATATCTTTTAATATATTTTTTGGCCACTTGTATGCCCTCTTTGGAAAAGTGTATTCGCATCTGTCCATTTTACAAATCATAGTATTTGAGTTGCTTTGTTTCTGCTATTATATTTTGAACATATTTTACTATTTCAAATAGTAACCCCTTAACAGATAGTTTACAAATATTATATCCTTACAAAAAAAAAACTACATAGTTTTTTCCCCCATTGTATTGTTACTTTTTCTTTCGCTATGATAAAATTTCACATATTCCATTTATTTATTTTTGCTTTTCTTGCTTGTGTTTTGGGTGGCATATTCAAAAATCATTGTGAAACCGATAAAGCTTTTCCTTATTTTTTTTTATTAAGAGTTTCATAGTCTTTAATCCATTTTGGGTAGTTTTTGTGAGTGGTGTAAGATAGGAGTCCAATTTAATTCTTCTCCTTGATTATCCAGTTTTCCAAACACCATTGATTGAAGAAACTCTACTTTCTTCATTAAGTATCTTGGCTGCCTTGTCAAATATTAGTAAACTATATATCTGAGGGTTCATTTCTAGGATCCCAATTTTGTTCCATAGTCTACGACCTATTTTTATGTCAGTAACATACTGTTTTGATTATGATAGCTTTAATATAATTTCAGATCTGCAAGTGTGGTGCCCCTGGCTTTGCTCTTAATTCTTAGGATTACTTCGGCTATTCAAGGTCATCTGTGGTTCTGTATGAATTTTAGAATTCTCTTTTTATTTCTAGGAGAAAAATCCATTGGAATTTTGATTTGTCTGAGGTAATATGGTTATTTTTTTTTTTAATATGGTTATTTTAATATCAGTTCTTACAGTCCACAAACATGGGGTTGGATCTTTTATTCATTTACAACTTCTTCATTTCTTTCATCCAAGTCTTCCAGTTTTCAGTATACAGGTTTTTATTGTTTTTGATGCTACTGTAAATGAGTTTCTTTTCTTTATTTCTTTTTTCAGATATCATGTTGTTAGTCTACGGTAACACGGCTAATTTTTTATGTTGATTTTGAATCCTGCAATTTTAATGAATTTGCTATAATAGCTTTTTGTGGAATCCTTAGAATTTTCTGTATCTATAAGATCATATAATCTTCAAACAGCAAATATTTCTTCTTTCTTTCTGACTTGGATATTTCTTTTTCTTATCTAATTGCTCTGGCTGGAATATCCAGAACTAGTTGAATAGGAGTGGTAAGAACAGATATCCTGTCTAACTACTGATCTTGTATAAAAACGCTTTCATTCCTTCTTCATTGAGATGTTAGCTGTGCGCTTGTCATAAATGGCCTTAAATATATCACATAGAGTTGTGGTATGTTCCTTCCATATAATTTATTGAGAGTTTTTGTCATGAATGGATGTTGAATTCCATCAAATGTCTTTCTTTCTGCATCTATTGAAATGATCATTTTCAACTTTTATTCTATAAACGTGTATCACATTGATTGATTTATGTATGATGAATCATCCTTGTATTCCAGGGATAAATCTTACTTGATATGGTGTATGACTTTTAATATCCTGTTGAATCCAGTTTCAAAT
>NW_023331453.1:0-39681 GCF_011100685.1 Canis lupus familiaris
CCATCTCTAGCCCCACAGGAGCCCTCGGGGGCCCGATGGGAGGGCAAAGGGGAAGCTGTCAGGGAGGACGCAGCCTCTGTGGGGTCACGGGAGGCTCTCACCTCCCGCGCCCCCTCCCCTACCTGCCCCTAACAACCAGCGAGGTGAGCCCTGTGTCGGACCCAGCGGCATCTTCGCTGCGGGACGGTGGGGGGCGAGTGCCATCCTCACACCCTCTGCTCACTGAGATGCACCTGCAGCCCCAGCCAGGTGAGCAAGCGGGGCCCCAGGTGGGCCCTGGTACTCTGCAGTCTGAGGGGAGGGGCGTGCTCTGTCCACACGTGCGTTCTGTGCACGTGTGACAAGCAAACCACACCTTCTGAATGAGGTTTGTGTGTCTGTGTGACTCGTGCCACAGAGATGTGAGTGCGGGGAAGTGTGTCCGATGGGGATGTGCGAGCAGGGTTGGTGTGATGGGGATGCGCAGGGGACCGGGGATTTGCTTCTATGCGTGTGTTCATGTGTGTGCGCACACATATGTGCACATGAGGGTGTGGGTCCGTGTGGTGGATACATGAGGATGAGGATACAGTGTGAGGATACATGCCCCGTTTGTGCAGTGCACGGGATGGTGCTAATTTTGTATATATGCGTGCTGGTGTGCCGGTATGTGCGAGTGTGAGTGTGCATTCACGTGTGTGTCCGTGTGTGGGTCTGTGCATGTGTGTGTAAGGGGTAAGGCCTGGGCCCGGTCACCCTGAGTTCACACTCTCTCCATCCTTCACTAGAGCCATGTGGCCTTGGATGGACACCACAGCCCCCCGTCCCTCTGTCCTCATCCAGAGGGTGGGAGGGAGGGCACTTGTCTCACGAGACCGTCGCTGAGGACAGAGATGAGGACCCTGAGCCGCTGGCACGAGGGAGGCGGCCAGCGTGGGGGAGGCCCCCGTCCAGGCGCACACCCCACAGCTCTCCCCAGAGGAGGGGACAGGCCCCTTTCCCATCTTTGAGATGTCACCTGCCACTGCTCTGACAAGCTGGGCCTTCCTGTTTCGGGGACACTGCAGACGGGCAGCCCACTGAACACTGGTACATCCCCGCCACGGCCCTGGGTGTGCAGGGTGGGTCCAACCCATCTGTGGGACCCCTCTGCCTGGACACGCAGGGGTGTTGCCCAAGGTCTTCGCGGCTTGCCCTCCTGTGGGAAACCGTCTTTCCAGATGGCTCCCGGGTCCTAGAAGACCAGCCCGGGGTGTTTGGATGAAGGAGACGTTCTGGTGCTTCTGAGCACCTTATCTCATAAATCGGGACCTGGGGCCACAGGTCCCCCAGGGTTAAGGCAGAGGTTCTGGGGAGGAGTTGGTGACAGGTGGTGAGGACACCGAGGGTGGTGCTTCAGAGTCCCCCCCCCCCCCGCCCGAGAGCCTCCCCGCCTTCACCATCCTAATGCCATCCTGGATGAGAAAGCAGCAGAGCTCTCCCTTCATGGAAAGCCCACCTTGCTCCCCTCCCCGTGGGGCAGCAGCTCAGGCCACAGGGAGCTCTGGGAAAGCCTCTAAAAGGAGCAAGTGTCCCCCCAGAAGCCTTGCCTAGCTCTGCGCCCCCCTCCCCAACTGGTAATTAGGTTCCAAAAGGGAGACTGACGGGAGCCGCAGCAGGTAGACACCAGGATAGACAAGCAGGGGGACTTTGTGTACCCCCAGGGGTGCCGTAGAGTCGGGGGCAAGTCCAGGGGAGCCCCCAGCCCAGAGCAGGTCTCCAGCCCCACCCAGGTTCTACCCACACGCCCATGTCTACACCGCCGGCAAGCTGGGCCAGACAGGGCAGGGTCAGCCTCAGCCGATGCCCCTCCGTGGGCTGCCCACCGGCCTCCACTCGTTGACCACGCTGATGACTGATGTCAGGTTCCCGGCTGGACCTGAGATCCAGAGGGGGGACCTAATGAGGGTCACTCACCTCTGAGTCCCTGGATCTCACCGGGTGCCGAGAAGATGTTGGATCATAATCATTAACAGCCAACACGTGGGCACCTGTCTGGGCCAGGCATTTTAAGGACCTTAGATCCATGGCCCCATTGAATCCTCCCAACCACCTGCTAAGGTGGGACCTCCCGCATTTCACAGATGGGTAAATTGAGGCACAGGAGATTAGTGAATGGAGCCAGAAGGCAAGTCAAGCAGCCCCTCCAAGGCCATGCCATGAAGAGCTGTACTAGGAAGAGACCTCATCGGTGGATACTCCTGGCATCCCCCAGTGGAGGGGAACCCCGAAGTTGGAAGGAAGAGAGCCTGAATGGGGGCTGATGGAGAAAAAGGCAGGCATGGCAGAAGGAGGGAAAAGCAGGCTGGGCCAGGCCACAGGGCCCTGGATCTAAGCTAAGGAGCTGGACCGCTTCCTGTGTACAGGCAGGGTCATGTGGAGACTCACTCTCTGAGCCTGAGTGTGCAGAGCTCCGAAGATGAGCTACTTATTGACGTCAACCTCCTCCATTTCATAGATGGGGAAGTTGAGGCCCAGAGAGCCCCCTGGTTCATAATGAGCCAGCCCAATTTGAAGTGAGAATTCAGTGTCTAAGCCAGTCATAGATGGACAGAGGGTGGTGGATGATACATGGGTGGGCAGGTAGATGGATGGATGGTGCATGGTGGGTGGGTGATGGTTGGATGGATGATTGTTAAGTGGTTGGTGTTGGGGTGATGGTTCTGATGATGGCGGTTGCGTGGGTGGATGGTGTTGGCTGGCCCGCTGGTGTGGTGGCTTGGTGCTGGTGGTGGTTGGACGGATACCGCTAAGTGGGTTGGATGGCTGGATGGCCGGGGGTTCTTTCTGATGATGGTGGCTGGCTGGATATTAGTGGATGGGTGAGTGTTGGGTGTATATGGATGGATGGATGGGTAGTGATGGGTGAATGGATGGTGGGTGCGTAGGTGGGTGGTGATCGGACAGATAGGTGGTGGGTGAGAGTTGTTGGACAGATGGGTGAGTGGGTTGGGTGGTTGTGGCGTGTGGCGTGTGGATAAACAGATAGGTGGGTGGTTGGATGGATGGATGGAGGAGTAGAGGGTGGATGGGTGATGCATGGACAGATGGGTGGTGGTTGGGTGGGTGGGTAATGGGTGGACAGATGGGTGGTGAGTGAGTGGGTGTGTGATGGACGGATGGATGGGTGGTGGGTGGGTGGAAAATGGATAGATGGACGGGTGGTGGGTGGGTGATATTTGGATGGATGGGTGGTGAGTGGGTAGGTGGGTGATGGAGGGATGGATGGATACATAGGTGGATGGGTGGATGGAGGGATGGAGGGACGGATGAGTAGTGGATGGGGGATGCGTGGACAGATGGGTGGGTGGGGCGGGCGGGTGAGTCTGTCCCACCCACGTCAACAGCACGCCCCCCCTTGGCATCAGGCTGGCCAGCCCCACTCTGCCCCTTCCTCTTTGTGCCGTGGCAGTTCCTTGGCCTCTCTGCACCAAGTGTCCTTACCTGGGGGACAGGACAGCAGCACCTGCCTGGCAGGTCCCTGGGAAGCGACTGACGACATACGGCAGCATCTGGCACACAGTAGGTGCCTCATAAGCAGCAGCTCCCGTCTGCCAGCCCACGTCAGGGCCAGCCCCACAGACGCCCTCCTCCGGAGCTCAAGGGCTCCAGTTCTGAACCCGTCAACGGGCCCCAGTGCCTCCCGCCAGCCCCCTGGGGGTGGCATATGCTCGTCGGCGCCAGGCTGCTATTTTTGTGCAGCAAGTCTCTTCCAAGAGAGAATCTTCCAGCAGCTCTGGCGCCCAGGGATGAGCCAGCCCTGCCCCGTCGTGGCCAGAAGGAGGGGCAGTTGGATTTCAGGCCCCAAAAAAGTCTTGAAATTCCAAGAGAGGAGGCTGGAAGGGCTGTGGGGTTCTCTTACCCTTCACAGCAGGTTTCTACCTGCTAGCCACGAGGGTTCACGGTCACTCCCAGGGTCCCCAGCAGAGCCCACACAGGACCCAGTGACCTCACGCCACGCATGCGCCCTCAGGACCATGTCCTGGGCCAGTGTCCCAGGTGAGCGGGGCCCAGAGGCAGGAGGAAGAGGAGCCCCCTCCTCCAGTGACTCTGGGGTCAGCCCGGCCAACTGACCAACAACCGTGGAGAGCTGCCCAGCCCCCCTGTTTTGACCAAAGGTGCCTGGAGCTCAGCTGGGGCTGCAAGGGGCTCTCGAGGGGTGGAGGGACAGGGAAACCCCCTGGGGATCCACTGTGGAGAATCTGGGGTCCAAGGCTTCCCCCGGGGTCACAGGTGCCTTTCCCACCTACTGCCCCACCAACCCGGGTGGGGAGCCGGCCCTGAGGGCGGCCCCTCTTCCTCCAGCACCCCCCCATTCAAGCGGCTGTGGGTGCACAGGTCCCGAGCCCTTGGACTGGTTTCCTGAAGGCATCCTGTCGTTTGTCCAGAGGCCCCCGCCTGGTGCCCGGCCACCATCAGACCTCCATGAAGAGATCATGGGGAACCCCCAGCATTGTCAGCTGACCCAGCTCCCCGACATGCCCTACTGCCTTCCCGGGCGCTCCCTGAACCCCTCCTGCTGTCACCCTACCCTGGGACCCCCAACTCAGTAGCCACATGGCCCTTTAACAATGTCCACGCAGAGCTTCCTGTGGCCTCCTCTGTCCCACAGCTTGCACCCCAGAACCCTGGGCCCCCGTCCCATGGGTTCACGTCCATACCTCCTGCCCCCATGTCCCCTTGCCTGGAGCCTCCCCAGTGACAGCTGCCACCAAGTGGCCCCCAGTCCTCACCCTGCCGCCATCCCCGTCCCGTCTACCTGACCCCTTGTAGGGGTGGGGGTGTCGTGACTGGCAGGTAAGCTCCGGGCACCAGCAAAACCCAGAAGTCCCGCTCCAGCAGCTCACCACAGCCGCTCCCGCTGAGGCCAGCCCTGCGCCTCAACTTTTCCCTGGGACAGCAAAAGGAACGTGGCCCTGAGAGCCGGACACGGGGGCTGCCAGCCCATCCCGGAAGCCTCCCCCGTCCCGGACACCCAGCCCGGCTCATTCAGCCCGTCTTCCCTCCGTTCGTCTGCCCCAGCCTCCGTCCCCAGTGTGCGGCAATGGGAAAGCGGTCCTCATGACAGTGGCCAGGGAGCCAGCTCTGAGGGGGACTCACCAGGGAAATCTGCTCTGCAGAGGCCTGAGCTGCGGACCAGGGTGGGGTGGGGTGTGGGTGGGGGACCCCAGGGTGAGCGGAGCTGGCCGGCCAGGGTCACCGGACAGCCCTAAGGAACAGATGGCAGACCTGGCTGGGACCCTTGCTCACTGTGGGGCCCCGGACCGGTCAGCTCGTCCTTCTGAGCCTCAGTGTTTTGAAAACAGACATATTGGGGCCTGTTTTATAAGGTTTGTGGGAAGATTATCATCCCCAGTGATGATTTTTAGAACTTCTACAAATGCCAGGACTTTAGACCCTCTGGCCTTCAAAAAAGCCCTTTGTGGAAGGATTAACTCTCCCTCGTTCCAGAGGGAGAGGAGGGTCCTGGGGGGAAGACCTGCCAGGGCGACTGGAGCACTAGGCAGTCGGGTCCAAGTGCAAGCACCCTAGACTGGGGTCGTGACCCTAAAGGCCCAACTTCCCTGGTCCCTGGGCCCAGGCCACAGAACAGGGCTGAGGCCACCCAGGACGGCCAGCAGGGCACAGTTCCCCACCAGGGGTAAGAGGCGGACACTAACTGAGCCCGTAACACACCCAGGACACTCACACACACCTGTGCTCCAGGCACAGATCCACAGAGGTTGGTCCCGGCATCACCAAAGGCCTTCTGAAGTGACAGGGCTCCATGCAAGCGTCCCGACGGGGCTCCGTGTGAGCATGCAGCTGGGGCTCCCTGGGAACCAGGTGTGGGAGCCGAGGACGTGCCAGGCTCTGACCTGTGCCCACCTGTGGGTGGCATCACCTGCCACCTGCACACGCTCTGCACAGGTGTCCACACCAGAGGCACGCAACTCTGTGTGCTGTTGTGAAGCCGGCTCTGACCTCTGGGTCCTCTGGGGACGCCTCGGGCTGCACAGGCCCCCCTGAGGTTAGGGATGAAGGCCCCGGGAAGCAGGGGTCCTGTCTGGTCCCCTCCTGGACCCGCACCAGCCTGGAGGAGGGGCTGCTCACTGAGCTGTCACCTCCCTTTACACGTGTGGAAACACATCCAGAGCCTGGTGGTGCTGAGCCCTGTGCCCCGCCCGGCCTGCCCCCAGGCTCTGGGCCCCCCTCCCACAGCGGCCCTGCATGCCCTGTGCCCAACGCCGGGTCCCCAGGCCTCCTCCTCCCTGTCCAGGCTCCGCTGCAACATCACATCCTCGGGTTCCCGCCAACCCCGCCCCGGAGTCCCCATTCACCTCCCCAGCGATCACCACGGTCCACGTGCCCCCTAGGACCCACCCTACACGTCTCCCAGCACTGGGCACGAGCTCCGGGAGTGCAGGGGCTGCATCTCGTCCCCTGTGTGTCACCGGGGCCTGTCCCGCGCGGCTCAGAGTTGGCGCTCTGCAAATGCCCAGCCAGGGAAGGGCTGCATCCGGGACCGTGAAGAACCGAGCCTGAGGTTAGGGGTGACAGGTCCCTGGGCCGACCGCAGTCTCAGGACCTAATGTCCCCACCTGGATGCACCCGCTGTCACTGCTGGTCACAGGGAGCACTGCTTGCCTGCATGGGGAGGAGGAAGACAGGAAGCCCCAGATCCTTGGGACCCGGTGTGCGCGGGGCTCTGCTGCAAGGGTGGGGGGGACCCTGAGAAGGGCGCCTGTGCTTAGCCCAGAGCCCAGGCTCCCCAAGGGGCTGAACCCCCACAGCCTGGGCTCCATTAAGGGTCACCTGTGTGCCTGCCGTGTCGCCCTTACGACCCACACATGAGGGAGGGCAAACCCTCAAGCAGAAGAAGCGGGGTTCAAAGAGGTTCTGGGGCTTCCCCCAGCTCACACAGGGGGCACAAGGAAGCACTTGGAAGCCCCCCTGTCCAAAGCCCATCACCTTAGGACACGCCACTCCATGTACCCGCCCCAGGCTGCACGCCCAGCAGAACGTCCCTGGGAACAGGGGCATCGGAACACTTAGACATTCAAAGCCTGGCAAGGACCATGGGGTGGTCCGGGTCCAGCCCGGGGACACCCTCCCCTCGTTGGCTCCTCCCCCCACACAGCTCCTCCCCAAGGCTGACTCGCCTGGCCTCCTGGGAGCCACTCCTCTCAGGGTCCCACCTCGGCGAGGACCCTGTTCCAGTCCTGGTGACGCCGACAGCACCCAAGCTGACCCCACCTGTGGGCAGCCCACCTCCCAGAGCTAAAATCTTACCGTTTGGGAAAGGGGAGAGCAGGTCGTCCTGGTGGGGGCATGTGGAGAAACGAGGAGCATGCACACACAGGGCCTACCACACGGACACACCACCACAGCCACTGCACCGGCTGTTCCCACGAATGAGACCACAGGGCTCCTGAGGGACTGGGGACCCTTGCAGGGCAGCAGGAGGGAACACTGTGGATTGAGAAGACCCTTGGGTTCCTGGAAAGCTGTCAGCAAAGGAGTCCATCCCACGACACATTCCCAGAAGCCCAAATCACCTCCCTGGGACCACGGGACGACCCTGTGTGCTCTGACCCACCAGCACAGGTCACCGAGGTCACGAGCACATGAGGACAGGCTTGGTCTGTGAACATGATCAAGGCTCAGTCCATAGGGCTTGGTCTGTGAACATGATCAAGGCTCAGTCCATAGGGCTTGGTCTGTGAACTGATCAAGGCTCAGTGTATAGGGCTTGGTCTATGAAAATGATCAAGGCTCAGTCCATAGCGCTTGGTCTGTGAACTGATCAAGGCTCAGTCCATGGCTGTGATTGGGGATCAGAACATGGCCAGGAATAGGGCAAAGTTTGTAGTGGGGCCAAGCCTCCATTAGTGCCTGGGATCAGGGCTCAGCCTGTGACTGCAGTCAGGGCTCAGTCCGTGACCAGGGTCCCCGCTCAGTGTTTGACGGGGATCAGGGCTCAGGACGTGGCCAGGATTGGTCTCAGTGTTCAAGCAGGGATCAGGGCGGGTGCTCCAACCAGGGGAGGGCTCCACGTGGGACCGGGTCAGGGCTGGGGGCAGGCTCAGAGGCACACTCGTGTCCCTGCAGGGCTCCGTGTCTATGTGGCCGTCGGTGGGGTGTCGGCCAAAGGGGAATCTCAGGAAATTGGCTGTTGCTCCTGACAGCAAAGCACACTTGTTTTGCCTGATTTTTTTCTCCCTTCCCCTACCCTCAGCCCAGCCAGGCAGCCAGGGAAGGTGTAATTAAAAATCAGGTTTGTTAACACGAACACGACGTACATAATATTTAAAACATCCAAGCCCCTTTAACTCACTACCGACGTGCATTTGCTCATTAAGCAGGAATTTTTTATGGCAGCAACACTGCAAATAGCTCTTATTAAAATGCTCAAAACGCCATCTGGTCGTTCGCGGAGACTCGGAAGCGCCGCGGAGGTGGGCCAGCCTGCCTGGGGACGTGGAGATTCCCCGAAGAGCGGCATGACCGGTCCCCGCCCAGGTCCCCGAGTTCGCTGGGGTCCTACGTGCACCTCACTTCACTTCGTCCCCGCGGACAGACGAGGAGCCAGAGACGGGCAGGAAGACACCTGCCCGATCGGCGCCGCTACTCGGAGGAGACGCCTGGGCGGGAGCCTGCGTCCTTCTGGCCCGGAGGCCCGGCCTCTCCCGGGAGGCTGGAGTTTGATGAGGCAAGGAGCCCGGGCACCTCGAGGAGGCTGGGGCGGAGGGCAGGGCCGGAAGAAGCCGGCGGCACCGCCCCGATGCGGGGTCCCGCGGCACAGCCTGGGACCCGGCCCTGTGGACGGGCGGAGTCCACTCGCTCACCAGCCGCGGCCCCGGGGACGCACGGAAAGGGCTTTGTGAACTGTGCCCAGGCTGGGGAAGGGCTGCCAGGCCTCCCGAGGCCTCCCGAGCCCCCCGGGGCGGGGCCGCGTCCAGCGGGCTGTGGCCGAGCACCCAAAGGGAGGTCCCGTGCTCTCGCGCAGACTGCTGGCTCCTCGCCCCAGGAGAGGGATCCGGGCGCACCCGCCCCGCCGGCCCCGCGGATCGGCCCGCTTCTCTGCAGCCTCGGCCGGTCCCCCTGCTCGTCTGGGTCCCCGCAGCCCCCTGGGCCAGCTCCCCCCCAGGGCTGACACGCAGACAGGACCCCCACCGGCCTCCGCCAGGCTACAGGCGGCCTCAGGGCACGCAGGCGGCCGTCGGCACCGGTGCTGCCACCAGCGTCTGTCTCCGCACATCGCCGCGGGAAGTCCGTGCGCCCGCCCCCTGGCCCCCGGCCAAGCACCCGCCACAGCTGGAACCTGCCCGCCATCCCCCAGGGACGTGGGGGGGACTCAGCGTCCGGGGCAGGAGATGGGGCACCTACTGCAGCCCGAGCTCCTCACAGGTGGCTCACGTCCCCAACACGTGGGACCACAGAGCATTTGCCTCTGTGCCCCCGGCAGGGGACGGCACCCGGCGGAGCGACCGTCCCTGAGCTGGGCAACACCCCCGGGGTGGGGGGGGCCGCCCTGGGGGATCCCAACTCTGGGGTATGGGAGGAGCCAGGGAGGCTTCCTAGAGGAGGTGCGGTCCCCAGACCGCCTGAGCCAGAGAGATGGAGCCGAGGGGGAGCAGAGAGGCGCTGGGCTCCCGGGGGAGGTGTGGGGGTGCGGGAGGAGCCAGAGACTCCCCAGGGCCATAGGGGAGGACAGTGGGCACAGCTCACCTGTGAGCCTCGGGGGTGGGGGGGTGGGACGTACAGGAGCACAGCCGGGGACACCGCCTGCAGGCAGGTAGGCTGAGGTCACCGGGTGGCACGAGGTGGGGAGAGGCCTGGCAAGAGCAGGGGGCGGCCAAGGGGGAGGGAGGGGCATGAGGGGCAGGAGGGGCTGCCCCCACCTGCTCACCCCCCTGTGGGCCTGGTCCTCGGGTGTGGCCCCTGGCACGACCCTGGCACGACCCCAGACCCACTCAGGCACAGTTTCCGCCTCAGCAAGATGGTCCTCAGATCACGGAGCCGGAGCCCAGAGCTCAGTGGGTGGAGCTTCCGGGACCGCAAAGCGCTTTGTTCATTTGCCTTCGAGAAACACTGGTGGGCGCAGGTGCCCACAGACACGCACGCACGCTCATGCACACATGCAGATGCACGCAGGTGCACACGTGTCCTCACCCGCAAGCCCACGTGAAAACACAGGCGGGTACACACATGTACGCATGCACACGGGCACATGGGCACAGACACAAGCGATTATGTGCACGCAGCTCTTGCAGCTCTGCACACCCAGTGCCCACAGGTGTGGCCTCGGGCAGGATTAACACGCGTCAGTCAGACACCCTGATGATAAGGAAACAGGGAGCGATATTCCAGTTAGTAAACTCCTGAGGACACGCCCCAGTGCAAACGAGTCACATGCAGAAACTCCCCTCCACCGCCCTTGGATGGACCTGTCTTTGGGGTCCTGGTTGGTGAGCCTGCCTCCCCCCTGCCGCCCCCCCAGCCCACCCTGCACCTGCCCTGGCCTTGCCACCCCCAGCCTACCCCGCACCTGCCCCGGCCTCGACACCCCCCAGCCCACCCCGGACCTGCCCCCCTCGCCCGTCCCCCCGGCCTCCCCGCACCTCTGGAGAAGCCAGGAAGGATCCCATCCGGCCATGCGCACAGTCTGGGCCTGGGGCTTGGCAGGCTGGGCTCCTCCCCTGCCCCGTCCCCAGGCAATAAGTGGCAGTTTTTAGAAAGTGTCACTGTATTCCCAGCTGTTGTTGCCAAAAAAAGGGGGAAAAAAAAGACAAAAAAAAAAAAAAAAAAACTGCTCCTTGGTTTCAAGGAAACTCACAACAACTTCAGAAAAACGCGTGAACATGATGGATGTGCTCATTTCCCTGAAGATTCAGCAAAGGCCAGAGGCCCCCACGTTTTGTCACAGGCAGTTGGGGCCGCGGGAAGTGGGCCGGGCGGGGGCCGGGGGCCTGGTCCGGGTCTGGCATTGCTCCTTCCCGGGCGACGCGGCACTTCCTGAAAGGAGCCATCCTTTATTCCCCTTTATTCCCGGGAATAACGGCTCTTGACATAAACGAGTCCCGCTAGCAATTAGCCGTGATTAATGTAGAGTTTCGCTGCACAAGTGGAGGAAGCTCGCGGTCCCCCGGAGGAGGTGGGCGACAATCGCATATTCATGGATCTGGAACAAATGTGCGTTTAAGGGGAGTGGGGGCGGCTCCCTGGGACTTTTTCCAGCCGCAGCGCCCGGCCTGGGAACCGGCGGTGACTCAGCGTGGCCGTGACCGCGGACAGGACTGTGGTCAGGGGACGGAGGCCCACCCCGGGACGCCCCGCCGTCAGATGTGGGGCCGAGCCCTCATGAGCCAGGCCTGGGCCGAGCGCTGACACACCCCCCCCTGGGGTCCCCGGGACGGCTCAACCCCGTCCCCCATCACCCCACTTGACACATGAGGGCCGCGGAGCTCGGAGAGGTCGGGGAGCTTGGCCGCCACGCAGGGCCGCCCTTGGAAGCACAACGGAAACCCGCCCAGCCATTGTGGCATTCCTCAGTTTCCCCAGCTGAGAAACTAGGGGCTGATGGGGATCCGCCTGGTCTGGGGCTGGGACGCTGACTCGGCCAAACTTCAGAATTCCCTGGAAGCCTCCCGGCGCCCTCCGAGGTGGAGCCTGGCGTGGCCTGCTCGAAGCCACCCCTCCCCGGCCCCCACCTGTCCCCGAGGTTCCTCTCAACTCCCCCATGGCTGGGGCCATCAGCAACTCCCCTTAGTGGAACTTCAGGGCTCACTGGTGCTCGGAATTAAAGGGCCACAGGAGAACCCATCGCCCCTAACTTGGCGCCAGGGCCTGAAATGGGCCCCAGCGGCGCTGCCAGGGACAGTCCCCGGCGCCACTAGCAGAGAAGACCCGGGCCCCGGGCACGCACGTGCGGGCCGGCCCGCTGCACAGACGAGAAGCCCAGGCCCACGTGCACGCCTCGGGGGCCATCGGGGAGACGCAGCCGCCATCGGACAGACCTGCTTCGGCGCTGAGCCTGTGAGCCCGCAGGCCTCGCCGCCTGGGCCGCCCCCTCAGGGGGCTCCCGAAACTCCGTCCCTCCCAGGCCTGGGCGCCCCTGGCTGCGCCCTCCCCTGCTTCCCGGGCGGCTTTCAGGAAACCCTGCGGCCTCCCCGCTCCGCTCCGATGTCCAGCAGGTCCGACTGGATTGTCCCCGCCGGCCCGCCCCCAGGTCGCAGCAGCTGAACGAGCTCTCTAGACCTTCCAGACCTTTCCTTCGTTGTCACTGCACACATTTCCTGACTCGCTGCCAGAACCTTGGACCCACAGAGGAGGCAGGCGTCCTGCGAGTGCACCGGTGCCCACACACGAGGGGGACGCCCTCTTCATCCCCGGGAGCCAGGCTGGTGCCCACCCCCAGGGCATGTTCCAGAGCCCTTGTGGGGTCTCTCCGCTCCCAGCCCGCCGTGGGATGAGCCGCTGCGAGGCCCCGAAGGCCGGCCCCGGGCCTCGGGATGCTGGAGGAGCCACTGTCGCCAGCACCCCCGGGTCACCAGGCAGAGGGACTCACGCTGGCCCAGAAGTGACAGACACATGGCGCCCAGGACCCATTGGCCGACCCTAGTCACCCGACCCCACCCATCGCCCTGGGTTGTTCCAGAAGGCGGGAACAGGACACTCTCGGTGCGCGGTGTGGGCGAACCCTCCCGGTGCCCATCCAGTCGCCCACGCCGACGCCCCCGGTCCCGACCTGGGCATTGAGCCCTCCATCCAGACGCCTGCCTGCAGCCTCCAGTGGCCGGGCCTTCATTGTCATTCCAGGCCAGCGCCTCCGGCCGAGCAGGGCGTTATCTGAAGGGGGAGGGACTCAAGTGGGTCCTCACGGCAACTCAATTAATCCTCCATCGGAAATTCTAACACAATCAATTTGGGGAGCCGGCCGACATCATAACACAGTAATTAGGAACAACTTTCAACTCTCGGCTTCCTTTGAAGATTGTAATTGCAATTAATTAAACATCCTCGCTGCTCCTCAGAGTCTGTTCCAGAGGAAAATGGAGCAAAGGCGGGGGGGGGGGGGGGGTGCCCCGACCCCTGTTCTCAGCAGCCCAGGAATCCAACAGAACGCGGAAGGGCGTGACACCCCCCCCTCTCCCTGGGAAGGCCCGTGACGACGGTGAGGTAGGGGACCCAGCCTGGGGCTCTGAACCGACGCGCCAGGGCCCTGCCCCTCCCCCGGGGCCCACCTGCACCCAGAAGGGAGGGAGGACCCCGGTTGTATCCCCAGGCCTTTGTCACAAATTCAGAAAATACCAGGTGAGCACCCACTGTTGCCAACACGGGCTTCCCCACTGCACGCTGACAGGTCACAGCCCTGCCCCCGGGGGCTGCTGCCCCAGGGCTGGGAACTACCCACGAGGCTGTGGGCTCCCCCCCCCCGACCTGAGCGAGCGAGTGAGGCCAGCGAGCAAGGTCAGCGGAGGGAAGGTGGGTGCCAGGCTCTGCGGGAGGCACAGCAGGCAGCAGGGCCCCGGACAGAGGAGGGGCAGCCGCCGGGGTGAAGACAAGGGGACACATGATGGTCACGACGGAGGCAGCTGTCCTCTCCCCCCGGGCTCTGCCCCAGGGCGACCTGACCCACAGATGAGCTCTGACCATCCCAGTGGCCAAGCGAGGGCCCCGGGCTCTCCCCGCGGGACAGCGACTGCCCACGCGCTCATCTAAGGGGTGACAGGCAGGTGATGTCCTGACATCCTCCCAACCCTGCGCCTCCCCCGCCTGAACGCTCGGCCCCCACTCCCCCCTGCCCCCCGTGCTCAGAACACTACTCAGGTTTTCCACCCCTCTACACTGAAGGGCAGACGTTAGTTTTTCTGACCACGCTCCTCCGTGGGACCAGCACATCTGACTGGAAGAGAAAACGTGTGATTTGGAAGATGTCGTCAGCCCTGGGGCCAAATGCCCATGCCTCTCGGCTGGGATGGACACGGAGGCCGTCCCCCATCACTCCTCCCTCCTCCCCTATCGAGGCTTGCACGGTGCTCCAGGCCCGGTCCTTACAACCCAGTCAAGGGAACTGGGGGCGGGGGGGGGGGGGTTCAGGCAACACGGGCCCAAGCCAGCCAATGTGCGCTACTGCCCGAAGCAAGGCTTGAGTCCTGGATCGAACCTTACCTGAAGCTCAGTTTATTTCTGGATCTTCCAGTTTTATAAACCATTTTTGAACCTTTTGTAGTTTAAGCCTGTTAGGGCAGGCCGTGGTTTTAACTGAGTTCTAGAACACATGGCCTCATGCCCCTGGGCAAGCCCTGTGCCCTCTCGAGGCCTCCATGTCCTCGTCTGTCTGCCATCTCCACGGAGGTGCCATGAGGATGACATAAGGCTGTGGTTGTGCAAGGGCCCTGGGACCGAGAAGCCTGTGCCCCCGTGAAGAGAGGGGCTCTGTGTCCCCCGCCCTGCAGCTCCCTTCCTGACCACCCTGTGTGAAATACCGTCCGCCCCTTCTCATTTTCTTCCTAGCACTTATTGCCGCCTTTTACTTTTTTTTTTTCTTTCTGATCATGTGTGTCTTCATCAGGTAACTCATCTGGGATCTTTGTGCCCTCGGTCAATGCCTCTCGAACAAGTGGTGGCAAAGGACCAGCGCTTTTATTTCCAATCTGTTCCCGAGTAATAATATCCTTTCATCAACTAGATTTATAAAAAAAAAAAATACATTTCTAGAAAAAAAAATTCTACTTAAAGAAAAAATACTAAGCAGAAATCCTGAATTTTTGTCATTACTCCCTGCGGCCATAAAATTCCTCTGCCAGCTTGTTTCAGGAATCTTTCAATGGCGACTCTGTTTCTGCTGTTTTGGGAGATGCACGAGCTCTGTCCCCACAGGGCCGGTGGAGCCGTCAGAGGAGCCGCCCCGGGGGTGGAGATAGACCCCTGTCTGTCTTGCCCCTGGGGTGGGGCATGCATCAGCACCCAGCGCCGTCTCCCAGGGCCCCCACGGGGACCCCCCGGTGTCCAGAGGGTTAATTCTCTGGGCTTCGCACCTGCCAAGGCCTTCCTTCCCTCCTCTGTCACTTCCTTGCTCGCCCACTTGAGTGTCAACTCTCAAATAAACTGCATTCGGATCCATGTTTAGGGACTGCTCCTGGGTGGACCTAAACAATTAATACACAACATAGGAGGCACAGCACCTGGTGTCATTACTGCTGTTGCCCCATGGGGAGCCAGACGCACAGATATTACAAAGGAACTGTTGTGCATCCCAATAAAATGGAAAAGACAAAGTCGACAGGTGGAAGGAGCCTGGAGGGGTGGAGGGAAAGCTGGGGACCCCTCTCCCAGAGCCCAGGGACCTCCTTCTCTTCCAGAGGTGAGCCCTTCCTGTCACTGGTTCTCCAAGCAAACCAAGCAAGGCTCTGGAAAAACCATTTCTGCCCACGACTGGGAAGCTATAAATAACTCCCAGATCAGAAGAAAGGAAAAAAGAACCTGGATTCTGTCTGCACCGGAGTGAGAACGCACCCTCCCAGGGCGCCCGTCTCCCCGGCACACCTGGAATCCCCCCCCACCCCACCCCCAGGAGGACACCTAAGCCTCTGGCCCCCGGGGTCGGCCGAGAAACCTGCCAGGGCCATGCGTGCGGAGGCTCTGTGCTGCTGGAGCCGCCCCACAGCGGGAGGCGCACCCGGGATGGAGGCTGGCTCGCCGGTGGTTGTTCTGGGCCCACCAGAGGCTTTGGGGGACATAAGAGGAGGCTCCCCATCCCCCCAGAACTCTCATCTTGGAGGAAGGAGAAACCACTGAACTGGAGGTCGGGTGTGCAGGGAACCCGATCCCCATGCTCCTTCAGGGCCTCAGTGTCCTGATCTGTGGGATGGAGCAACCACCCCCAGCTCTGGGGTCCAGAATGCAGGCCCTGCGGGTGGCCGCCCGGCCACAAGCCCCCATCCCGGGCCCCATCCCTCCGACAGCCTGCGCCAGGGGCTATTCTGACCTCACTCCTTCACTCGATGTGCCCCTGGAGCCCCGGGTGGCTCCCGGCAGCACCGGCGACCGGGTCGCGCCCCGGGCTCAGCCCCCCTGTCCGCCGCCTTCCCGGGTGGATGCCACGAAGTCGAGAGCCTGGAAGAGCGGATCAGAGCAATGCTTTTATTGGCGGCGTGGTTGCATGCTAGCCAGCCCGGGGGCCCAAACGGCGGGGGCAGGGCCTCGGGGCCCCCGGTAAGGCGGCGGGGCCTGGTCTGCGAGTTTCCAGCATCAGCATGATACCGTTGGCCAGGCTGCTCCCTTCGGGCTTTCTTCTCTCATTTCCATTTCTCAGGTCTATTCTTCCTGCGTATGTTTCTCATTGTCTTCCTTTTCCTTTTTTTCATGTGTCTCACTCCTTCTCATTTTTCTTTCTCTCTCACGGTTGTCCTCTGACGGCTCAGTAAGTCGAAGCCCCGCTCGTCTTTCTTTTCTTAGAGAGCTTCCCTCTGTCCGTGTCTGTGGCCCCTGTAGTCCAGTCGCGAAACTGGAAGGGCATCGTGAGTCCTCGGTGAGCACGCGGGATGGCGAAGTCATCCTCCTTGCCCAGCGCGCGGTAGGCGCGCCCGATGCCGCGGAAGTGGGCCGCCCAGAGCTGCGCATCCCCGCCGTAGATGTCCGGGAATGGGGGCTCCCGGGGGCACGGCGGGACCTGGGGGGGCCACGGCCCCGGGGGGCGACAGAGGGCAGTGCGGCTGGCCCAGAGGCGGCCCCAGGGCGCACCCTGCAAGGCCGCGGTGCCCCATCCCCCCGGGGCTGACAGGGGAACCGCGAGGCCAACCCCCGAGGGCCCCAGGGCCCGAAAACAAGGAGGGCAGAGGGCGCCGAAGGGTGGGCCCCTCGGCACTGCTCCCGGGAAGACTGGGACAGAGGAGCCCGGGGAGCTTGGCAGGGCCTCCTGCACAGTCTCTGACGCCGGGCCCAGCTCACAGCAGCGGCCGGGGAGGGTGATGTGGTCACTCTGGGTGGAAAGTTGATGCTAGGGCTGTGCAGAGGGGGGACCGCGGGAGCCCAGCCTGCAGGTGGGATCAGGGCCCGTGAGGATGAGGTGAGGACACAGCACGGAGAAGCACTTAGCCGGGAGGAGACAGAGGGGCCCAATACCAGGCCTTGCAGGCGGAGGTGACAGCCGTGTCCCAGCCTGGCACAGCGACCCTGGGGCCCGGGGGCTGGAGCAGCCCCAGGGGACAGAGGGTGAATTGGTTCTTGTGTCTGTTGGACACCCTCCCCTGGGAGCACATCAACCCTCCGGTGTGTTCAGTGTCCCCCTCTAAGAGTTGGGAACAATCCAGCCTGTTCTGCACCCTCACAGACGAGATGGCACAGACTGATCTACTTTGTCACCGGAGGGTGATTTCCCAGCTTGGTCCCATGGATGTGCCCAAGCCACCAGTCCCCAGGTGGTGGCGTGGTGGGGATGGGGGGGATCTGGCTCTGAGGGGGCTGTGGACAAGGCCAGAGGGGCCAGTTCAGGGACCGTTGTGCTCAGCACCGCGGGACAGCTCCAAGGAGGCCCGGGCAGGGCGCTCCCATCATGGGGCTGAAGGGTCCCTGTCCATCCCCCAGCCCGCTGCCTGCAGGCCTCCTGGGGGGGGCGGCTGGGGTTCAGTGCCAGCAGGTAGGGCAGGCTGTGTGGTGTGGCTGTGAGCTGGGGATGAGAGAAAGCTGCAGAGAAGAGAGGAGGTCTGGAGGCAGCCCCCAGAGGAGGAGAGGGGAGGACCCTGGCACCCGTGAGAGGAGTGCCGCCTTCTGACTTGCATGTGGCCAGGTGAGCCTGGCTGTTGCGGTGCAGGCAGGTGAGGAGGTAAGGGCGGCAGCAAGGGGCCCAGGGTGCAGGCAGGGCAAGCGATGCAGGTGAGGGGCCGGTGGAAGACGTGGAGGACAGTGGGCTTGGAGTCTGAACTTGGGCAGGGGCTCCCGGCTGGAGCGAGACCCGGGGAGATGGAGCGGAATGAGGCGGAGGGGCCGGGGCATGGAAAGGGAAGGGCCTGGGGCCCCCCTCTCTGAGCAGGCCAGGGAGAGGGGGAGGAGGAGGAAGCAGTGACGCGAGAGGAAGACCAGGAGCACAGGCGAGGAGGAGGGGCGCTCCTGGGCCCAGAGACGCTGACGAGTCCCATCAGGCGAGGCCTCAGAGCTGACCCCGCTCTCCTCCATGGAGGTCACCGGTGACCTTGAGCAGAGCCGCTTTAGTGAAGTGCCGGGAAGGGAGGGCGGCTCTTGAGCGGGTGGGAGGGGAGACTGGGAAGCCGCGAGTGTACCTAACCTTTGTGAGGAGTCTGCTATAAATGGGGAGCAGAGAAACAGGACGGTAGCTGAGAGGGAAAAGGGGGTCAAGAGACAGGGTACAAACCGCATGCTTTTATGTCGCTGGAAAGATCTAGCGAGGAGAGAAGATGTCACGCTAGTGGAGAGGGAGGGTGGGGGTGGCCTGAGTAGGCAGGAGCGCCTCCCCCTCTCCCTGGCCTGCTGAGAGCCGGGATTGGGTGGACAGAGCCGCCATGGGCACAGGTGCAGGTGGGCAGGTGCCTGGGGGGCTGGGGCCCCGGGAGTCCTCTTCCGATGGCTTTAGTTTCTTGAAAGAGGGAGCAAGGCCAGCAGCTGAGTGGGGAAGGGTGGGGGGGCTCGGAGCCAGAGAGACCGGACAGAGGGAGCGATGCGGTGGGAGTGGGGCGAAGACCGAGGCCCTCAGGCTCACAGTCAGGAATTTAAAGAGCATTAGCGGTTGAGTTTATCCCCAGCTCGCTCAGCTGCATGGGTGCAGGCGGGGCGTGGGCGGGCAGCTGGGGGGTTGCCAGGCTGGGACAATAAAACACAGAGGGCCCAGGGAAGGAGGGTGTGTGTGCGGGTGTGATGATCGTGGCAGGGCTGGGTGAGCGGAAAGGGAGGGAGGGAGAACACAGAACGTGCTGGAAACGCTGGGCTGCAGTTCGCCCCAGGAGGACGGGAGTCCTGCTCTGAGGGCCTGAGCTCGGGCGAGACTCCCGACTCCAGAGGATGGGGTCAGGGCCAGGCTGCAGTCGGGGCGCTGATGAGGCCAAGGGCACGGCCAGGGTGAAGGTGGGGGATGGGGGCAGGGGGACAGGATGCTGCAGGGGAGTCTGGGGAACCGAGGGGCCAGGGTGAAGGAAGAAGCCACCTCGGCCACGACCACAGGGATGGAGAGGGTCAGGGCCAGGGTCCCAAATTCAAGGGGGTGAATGACTGCCCCTGTCCAGGAGGGGTGATGGGTGTGTACGCCTGAGGACCGGGGACCCGGCACTGGGGTTTTAGGAGGCAGTGGGGAAAGGGGGGCAGAGAATGTTCTGGAAGGGGCCTGAGGGGTGAGGAGAACCCCTGAGTGGCTCAGGGACCCAGGGGTTGCAGGACCCCCGGGAGGGCCACAGGACAGTGGGCCGAGAGGGGAGAGGGAAGAAGGGAATGTTGGGGGGTGAGGTCAGTGCCCCCCCCGCAACCCTGTCCTGCGGTGCAAACTTGGCAAACCTCCCCCCTCCCAGGAAGAGGGGGCAGGACAGCAGCCCCAGAGGCAAGGATACCTCCTTCTCCCCCGTCCCTGCCTCCACCGCGGAACTCACCTGGAGGGGCCACAGGAGCAGGGGGCAGACCTACAGGGCTGGGGTCCGAGAGAGGGGAAGCCATGTCAGCAAACTGCAGATGGGGCTTGTTTACCTGGCTGCCCAGGAGACAGACAGGGCGGGGGGGGGGCTTCTGTGAGGGGAGAGAACCTTGCATTTAAAGGGACCCCACCTGGAAGTGAGCTGGGCCCTGGAGGGGGAGGCCCCCGTCCCCCCACGCCCCTGCAGCTCACCTGCCCTGCTCAGGAGCCATCTGACCCCACCCTGACACCCAGACACCTCTGGGCCCCTCTGCACCAGCCCCCACCCAGGTTCAAGGGCCTCCACGCCTCTTCTTCCCCCCGGTCCCCATCCTCTGTGCTCACGGGGCGACATCCCGCAGGCACCCCCACGAGTACTCCCAGGGTCGGAGGATATGGTGGATCTGCAGCCCCCATCTTCAGCGACTCCAGTAGTCAAACCAGGCCTCTGGCCTCAAGGGACCAGCTGGGCTCTGGGTCCCTCGAAGGGGACCCAACACCACCGGGAGAGTGGGGACGTGAGCCCGTGACAGGTGCCGGTGGGTGCTGACTGCTACGGGGGTCCTCAGCACTGTGGCCTGCACAGGGCTCCACTGGCCATGCTCGGGGAAGACCGGAGGCCCCGACCCCCAGCCTCAGACTGGTTCCTGAGCAAGAAATAAGCTCTGGCGCACACCACGGAGCACGGGACAGGGGTGAGGGCTGCCTGTTACCCGAACCCACTGAGCGCTGCAGAGCCCAGCACCCAGGGGAGGAGGAGGGGGAGGAGGAGGGGGAGGAGGAGGGGGAGGAGGAGGAGGAGGAGGAGGAGGGGGGAGGAGGAGGGGTCTTCCGACGCCTGGCCCCTCAGCCGCTCTCTGGTGTGTGTGCATCTCCACACCTCCTCTACGGCGCAGACTCACACCCATGGTTCAGGCCCTGGCTCACACTGCCTCCTCCAGGAAGCCCTCTCTGCCTGCCCCATACACCTCAGAGGCCCAGCCGGCCCTCCCACTGGAAGTCACCGGGGGCTGTGCCTTGGCTGGTTAGAGACCTGGGGTCAGGTGCCTAGACCTCAGGCCTAGGAAGGTGCCTGAGTAGGAGGCCCGAGAGGCCGCGGTTGCCATGGTGAGGATAAGCAGCTGCTCCATCGTCTCCCTGACGGGCCTGACACCCTGTCTGGGCCAGAGCTCTGGCGTGGTCGGCCCCAGCAGGAGGGCTGAGCCCCTGTCCCCCCGTGAGCTGCCCTCAGGGGTTCCCACCGCCCTCAGAAAGCAGCTGAGGAGGGGGGCAGAGCCGGGATGGGGCTCGGGAGAGGACGCTGGACACGCTCATCGCAGGCCGTGCAAACCACGTCACCTCGCTGGGCCTCAGTTTCCCCATCTATAAAACAGCTGAAACACCTACCTGGCTCCCGTGGAAGAATCAGGGTACCCAGGGGGCCTGGGGGGCTCCGTGGGCTAAGCATCCGACTCCTGATTTCGGCCCAGGCCGTGATCTCAGGCTCGTGGGGTAGAGCCCCACACCCTGGTTCAGGCCCCTCGCTCAGCAGGGAGTCTGCTTGGGAGTCTCCCTCCCTCCACCCTCTCCCCCCGCTCGCACACGTGCGCTCCCCCAGTAAAGACACAAATAAAATCTTTGTTTAAAACATTAGTGTGCTGAAGGATGACACAATGTGACAGGAGTGGAAATGCACCCCGGACACAAAGAAGTGCCCCCGTCCCCGCCGGCTGGACCTCGGGAGGGGGAAGCTCCAGTCTCTGAGCTGGGGGGACCAAGGCCGGACCCTCCCCAGCTCTGCTCTGCGAGCTCTTGCTGGTGCATTGACGCTCGCACACAACGACAGGGGCACAGGGTCCCCCGGATTCCCCAGTTCCACCCTGAGCGCCCTCCCCCACCATGAGCACAGGCCCCGCGGAGCATTCCCGAGGCCCCGGCCCTGAGGGCCATGGCGGGGTCCCGAGAAGCAGTGCCCCCGCGCGAGGCACAGCACCCTCCTTTGGCCCAACCCACCTCCTGAGCCCCCGGCCAGGCCAGGCCCCATATGGAGGCTGAGCACCGGCCCCCACGCACTCATGGGCCAGGGGCACCTCCAGCCGGAGGCCCACGGGCACGGGGGTGCCGGTAAGTCACGTGAGGGGCGTGTTCTCCATCATCCCAAGTTCCAGCCACTCAGTCGGGGCAGTGGCGGCGCTGGGTGGCGGCTCAGGCTTCCACAGCATGGGGTCAATGCAGGACCACATGATACCGCCACCAACATCCGTGTTCTGCACACCATGCCTGGGCGCCTCCGGGGGCAGGACCACGTCGCGGCCGCTCAGCGGAGCCGGATCGACCAGGGTGCCGTGGGAACAAAGCCCCCAGTCCAGGGAGCCTCGTCCCTCCTGCAGCGTCTGCGGCAGTGGCCAGGGCAGCTCCCTGGGGTGGGGGCTCCCCCCAGCTGCGCCCCCCATGCAGGTGGTGCCCCCATGCGGGCGGTGCCCTTCGGGTATCAAGCCGCAGGGCATCCCAGAAGGGCAGAGGGGCAACAGGCAGTCCTTGCAAGAGCACGAGAGGGAAGCGCACATGGATGCTGTCGCTCCATGTCCCCAGGTGCCCCTGGCTGCCGGGGAGGCTGGGAGGGGCACCCACACCTGAGCGGGCGGGTGCCAGCACCTGCAGGACGGCTTCCAGCTTGCCCCCACCACGCACACAGACCCCGGGTGTCTTGGCGCCCTGCGTTCGTTTGCTAGGGCGACCGTGACCAATCACCACCGACTGTGTCGCCGGGGGTCGGAACCCAGGTGTCCGCAGGCCACGCTCCCCGCGAAGGCTCCAGGGGAGAATCTGTGCTTTGTGTCTCCCAGCTTCCAGGGGGCGGGGGGCTGCTGGCCTCCCCGTGTGTGGCCGCGTCGCCCCACTGCCTGCCTGTGCAGTGGCATGGCCTCCTTTCCGTGTATCAGAGCTCCTCCTGCCCCTCCAGGATTCGTGTGACTGCCTTGAGGGGCCCCCCAGAAAATCTGGGATAATCTCCCCATCTGAGGCTGTCTGACTTCATCACAGCCACAAAGTCCTGCTTTGCCGCGCACGATAACAATCACCGATTCCAGGGATTTGAACGTCGGCGTCCCCGGGGGGATGCAGCCTCCCACCGCACCCGAAGGCAGATGGTGTGAGGACAAGAGGTCACCTGAGGAGCAGTCCCAGGGCACGCTGTGGGGGTGGGAGGAGGCGGGGGGGGGGGGCCAGGCTCAACCGCACCTCCAGACCCCACCCCCGATGCCCGGGGCCAGTGGCGACGCATGGGGTCACGGCGGTAGAGCGCCTTTCTCCCCCGTGCCTAAGTGTGGGGCCATCGTCAGCCGGCGGCCTGGAGCCCCCTCAAAGACGACAGGCCGGCCCTGAAACACCAACAGTAAGCGCCCAGGTGATGCGGGTGCAGAAACTGTGTCACCTGCTCCCCGGTCCCTACCTTCACGGAGGCATGAAAGACAAGTCAGTAAATAAAACAACTATCAATCATGATAAAGGCTAGAGAAAGAAGCTGTCAGGGAGTTGGGAAGGGGCCGTGGGAACACCCCATGTCCTGGTCTGTGACCCGAGACAGCTTCGCGGGAGAAATAACATCGAGCTGAGGTTAAGGAAGGACAGTATGTCGTGTGAAGTGGGGAGAAAGAGGGTCTGAGAAACCCTTTGCATATGCAAAGGCCCTGTGGCAGGAAAGACACTGTGCTTGAGGAGCACGAAGTCGCCCAGGAGGCCATGTGGCCGGTGAGTGATGAGCTCACCAGAGAAGGGAGGGCAGCAAGGACCTGGGGAGACCACGGGGGCCAGGCCCCTTCTCCAGCTTGGAGTCACGGCCCAGGCCCAGGCGTTCCTTCGGCTACCATCTCCTCCCAGGCCTCCTCCCCTCTCAGCAGCGCTCCCACCGTGTGTCTTCCCTCTGTGACTCCCCATCTCTAGGGAGGGAGGTGCCTGCCTCCTTGAGAGGCCGCCCAGGGTGTCCAGGTGGAGAGAGCCACGCAGGGGGAGGCGGGGGGCGGGGAGACCCGAGGAGCAGAGGCCCCGCGCAGCCCGAACCCCCAGATAATCCCCTCCTGGCGCTGCCACCACCTCCGAGTTATTTTTAAAACCTCATTTCCAGAAAGTGGAGGAGAAAACCTTTCTCTGCTTTCTTCTGTGACAGATTCGGAGAGGGATCTAGAAAGCGGTGTGGACCCTGGAAAGCACAGCGTGTCCTGGGCCACGCACCTGTGGGGACCCCGGGGCCAGACACAAGGAGCGCCCCCACTCCCACCCCCACCCCCCCGCCGGGGCAGCCTCCACAAGGGAGCACACCTGCTGCTCTCGCCGGGTGGGCTCGTCATGGGGGCCTACTGGGTGCTGGGGTGCAGCAGGGAGGACTCCGTCGTCCACCTTCATGGAGCACGAGGGCTAGAGGGGACCCCCCGGGACTGGGGGGCCGGGGCAGGCGCACGAGGCTGGCCAGGGCCGTCAGCAAAGGCTGCCCAGAGCAGTGACAGGTGCTGGAGCCCGGGGCGGACGAGTGTGTGCGTGGACGGAGCAGAGTGAGCCTGGGTGGGCTGCCAGCACCCAACTGACCGGGGGCCACGGGCTGCACCGCAGGGGCCTGCAGGCAGGCAGACGCCCTCACCCGCGCCCACAGGAGGCTCAGGGAAGGGGTGGCGCCCGCCCTGATGTAGGAAGTGCTGGGGCCGGAAGTAGAGCCACGGAGCCCAAGGCCCAGAAGGGGGAGCAGCAGCGAGAGGGTCCCAGAGCCCCAGCCTGGGTGGGATCCCGGCCCTGCTTACGAAGCCCCCTGAGGCTCGTTGTACTCCATGCGTTTAAGCAATATGAGAGGGTCAGGGGGTCAGATGGGGCCCCTTGTCTCCTGGGGCACGGTCCTCCAGGTCCTCCGGTCCTCCGGAGGGAACTTGTCTGCGAGGCACCTGCTGTCACTACCCCGCCTCCCCCTCCCTTCCCCCCTCCCTCCCCCCTGGGGGCCCAGCAGGAGCCTGCACTGGGAGAGTTCACGCTGAATAAATATGAATAAATGCTATGGGAGCCCAGGGAAAGCAGGGGTGGCCTCATTGGGGAGGTGGGGAGGTGACGGGGGGGGGGGGGGCCTGAGGGCAAATAGGGGAGTGCAAAGAGTTTCCCTACGAAAGCAGGGGTGTGGTGGGGAGGGACTGGGTGTTAAAACAATAGGATGACACTTGTTGAAGAGGGTGAGAGGGATTTATTGGAAGGGGAGCTATCATAACAGGTGCAGAGACCAGGGCTCTGGGGTCGCTCTAGGGTCCAGCGTGGTGGGGGGATGAGGACACTGATCAGAGGTGGGGGGCCTTCGGGTGGGGGGCTTCTTGCTAAAACTGGACGTCATAAGAGGGCGCAGCTGGGCCCAGAAGAAGGTTCCGGAGCTTGACCAAGCAGAGAGTCTTTGTCAAGGGCATTCCAGGGGAAGGCACCGCTCAAGGCCCCAGGGGCTGACCTGGCTGCAGCCCGGAGCAGGAGGGGGTGCGGGTAGAGGGAGGCCTGGTGGCAGGTGCCCCCCCACCCCGCCCTGGGGCAGTAGCAGCATCCCCTGGCGTGGTCCCTCGCAAGGGTGGAGCTGGAGGGACCCTGCGCAGAGGCGTCGAGCGGGGAGCGAGCTGGCGCTGGCCCGCAGCACCCGCCTCCCCGTGGGCAGTGGGGGTCAGCAGCCCCAGGTTGCCCAGGGCCCCCTCCCCAAACGCCTTCTGGGCAGGGAGGGCTGCGGGGTGGGGAGGGCTGCAGGGATGAAGTGGCCGGAGGCCTGCCTGGGCCCACAGCGCCATCTGCCGGCCACATGGGGAGGGACAGGCGGGCACCTCCCTGCCAGCCCCGCCTGCCCCCCTAGGAGTGGCGTGAGGGTCCACGGGGCACCCCGACCCTGTGTGACCTCCCGCCCACCTCCCCTCTCTGGGCTTCAGCCCCGTCCGGGGTGGTGAGCGCTCCCAGGCAGGGAGCCCGCATCCCTCAGAGGCGGTGCCCCTGGTGCAAGGATGCCCTGGGTCTCAGCAGGGGCACCAGGCATGACCCAGCCGGCAGCAGTTCGACCCTGACAGCTGGCCATGTTGGTGGTGAGCAGTGGGGAGAGGGACAGATGTCAGCTCCCAGGTCACAGCCCGTGACCTCCCCGCGTCCCCCAGAGCAGAGGAGGGTCCACAGGGAGGCTCATCCATTCCCACCGCCCCGGTGTGAAGATCAAATTCCCAGGCATCTAGTCTGGCCTGAACCTGCAGGGACCGGAGTGTGCCCCCTCGGAAGCGGCTCCTTCATCGTACCTGGCCAGGGCTTGCCGGAAGGTTCTCCCTCAGAGAGGAGGCTGCAGAAAAGTGGATTAGCCCAGGGCGTGGCCGGAACCCGCAAAGGCCCAAAGGGGCCAGAATCTGCAGGGCCCCAGGCTTGTCCCCTCCTCTGTCGCCTCCCCCCTGCCTGGACCCTTAAAGGGGGATGGGCAGCCCTAGGGGCCCCCCTCCCAACCCCAAGGTCTAGTCTTGGCCCCAGTTGCAAATTCCCAAGTGGGGGAGACACGGGTTGGCCCATGCTGCGCAACCAGCCTGGCAAACATCTACAAGGGAGCTCTCTGAAGAGAAAGGGGGGCCCCACTTGTGCCTCATGGGCGGCCATGGGGTCCCCCCGCTGGGGCTAATCTCCTGCCACGGGCATCCCTGCAGTGCAGAGTCCCACAGAGGTGCAGGATGGCTCCCCGCAGACAGATCCCTGGCTGTCAATAACCCCTAGGGCACAGTGAAATCTAGTCGAATGATCCGGAAGTGATGAGTTCGGGGTATGTGTCACCTGTTTGTCATACAACGCATTTCGTGGTGAGCTTCTGTGGCTGTGCTTAACAACCAGCTCTCAAGATTCCTGGAAATTTGGGAACAGACATGAGAGCCTTTGAGAGGGCAGCTGCAGCACACCCTGGCCAAGGCCACCAGGTGCCCCAGGCACACTCCAGAGGCATCAGAGGATGAGTCTCAGAGAAGGGGCGCCCGCCCCCCCAAACACCTGCCTGGCAGCTTTGCAGGGTCCGGCTTTCCAGGCACCTGCCCTCACAAACGAGCGCATGGGCCTAGTTCTCCGCCCTTCGGGGCTCTGGGAGGGAGCCAGTGAGGCTCAGGGTTTCCAGCAAGACCCTTCCCATTTCAGAGCTTCAGCTCTGGGCCTTGGGGGGAATCCGGGCTCTGTTGTGCACCGAACACATCTCACAGAAAACCCGAAGCCCTGGGGGGAGGAGGGCACAGTCAGCCCGGTTTGGGCAAAGCTCACAGCTTCAGACAAGTCAGTCCCAGAGCTGGAGTCTGAACCCCGGGGGATGCCCACGGCCTCAGGGGTGAGCGGGGGCTGTCTGTCGTCTATGAGGCCTCCCCCAGCAGGGCCCTGGTCGCAGACACATGGCTGTTTCCGGGGTGCAGGGCTGCATGCACCATGTGGCTGCAGGGGCTTGAGCCCGGGGGCCGGCTGGGCAGGGGGAGCCACGCCTGGGGCTGGAGGTGGCTGGTCAGCGTCCCAGCAGTCCCTCGCTCCAAGGGGAGCCCCACCCGTAGGGCTTCCAGCAGCCGAGTATGGTGACAAGGGGCCGTGCTGGGACCCCGCTCTCTCCACGGCCTTGCAGCTGGACTGTGGCGCCGGGTGATGGGAGGCCATAACCTAATTCCCACTCTCCCTGGAACAGAACATGGGCTGGTTATCCGTTGCTGGGTAACAAATGACCCTGAGACCCAGTGGCTTCAAACAACACACATTTACTACCTCACAGTTTCTTAGGTCAGGAATCCAGGCTTGGGGCAGCTGGGCCTGGGGGTCTCAGGGTCCCTCGGAAGCCAGAGACAGAGGGGCCGAGCCCGAGGTCACATGCAGAATGCAGGTACACGCAGGGACTGTGCCCAGAACAGGGCCCAGGTCCACAGCACTGGCCCTGGGAAGCCCACGGGCACTGGGACCATTGTGACCTCAGGGGTGAGGTCAAGGCTGGCCGGGGCGGGGGAGGGGGACAACCCGGAGATAGGGGCTGCCCCACCCAGGACAGAGCTCACTCCTGGGGCCTGTGGGTTCTCCAAAGGTATCCCAACATGGACGGGCAGCATTCTGAAAAGTCACAGAGCGACACCACGGCTGATAGGACGTCATCAGCCATGTCCCAGAACCCCAGGGCAGCCCAGCGCCAGGCTGGAACACGTGGGAACCCAGAAGGGGATGCCCCATGCCCTGCTTCCCACAGGTACCCTGGCTTCTCTGTCTTTCAGGAGAGCACCTCCCTGCAGGGCAGCGAGGGGCACCCCCGGGGGCGCATCTGGGGGCTGAGCCCAGGCCCTGAGCCAAGGAAGGAGGAGTCCCTGGGGTTGAGCCCCACGTGGCAGCCCTTTGCTTGGTGGAGAGGAGGCTGGGAGGGACGGCATTGCATTCAATACCACTGCTGGTGTGGCCTGGGGGTGGGGGGTGGCCGTGTGTCCCTGGCCCTGTCCACACTGCAGGCGTGAAGGAGGGGACGGGGAAGCTGGGCTGACACTATCCCCCTGCTTCCCTGAGCCTCAGCTTCCTATCTGCGGAATGGACAGTAGTGCAAAGACGGGCGCATCCTGAGGAAGGCGCCCCTCGGCCGTCGGGCAGCTCCACCTGCCTGGGCCCCGGGGAGGCCGGTGGGGGTGCAGGTCAGAGGCCGGCAGGCGCCCTCCCCTGCCAGCTCAGACCCCACCCCCACCCCGGGCACCCTCCGTGGGCCCCCGGGGCTGGGCCCGGCTCTCCCCGACTATCCCCGGCGGGTTCCGGAGCAGGATTCCCGTGAGGGGCGCCCATCGTGGCGGGCTGTTCCAGAAGGAGCAGCTTCGTACCTGCTTTGAACTCAGTTATTTTGATCTGCGCGCAGTTGCCTCCATGTGTGTGTTGTCAGGCCCGTCTCCTCCTTTGCCACATCTTGGATCATCACTTCTAAGGCGAGAAAACGCTCCCCTCTGCAGCTGTTTGCTTGACTATGCTTCTGTCGTTTTCTGTATTTAAAAATATATTCAGTTTTGGTCGTCAGAGGGCTAGGATGCCATTTTAGGGCAGGATACGGGGCCAAGTGCTTGCGGGTGACACTGAGCAGCCCGAGGTCCCCCCTGCATGCGGAGGGGAGCAGGGCCCCAACCCGTGGCAGCAGCCAGCCTCCGTCGGAAAGGCCGCGCTTCCTGGGAGCGGCAGGGAAGTGGCTGGTTTGTGCGAGGCGGTAGGGAAGGTTCAAGTGTGCCCTGAGCCCCGCCAGCCACCATCCCACCATCCCACCATCCTGGGACAGGTCACTGGGCCTGTCTGGGTCTCCGCACAGCGTGGGGTGGGTGTGCGAGGACCGCGTGGAGTATGATGAGGTGGGGGCGGAGGGTGGGAGGTGAGGGGACGAGAGGGGCGCCCATCGCTCTCCGGCAGGACGGTCTATGCAGCCGGGGCAAGGGGCCCCCCTCCCTGAAGGCCTCCGTCCACACAGCGCTCATCCTCCTCCCACCCAGCGCCCCCCACACCAGGCACCCCACTGGCTGGGGCTCCCCGCCCAGGCTCGTCTAGCACAGCCCCACAGCTTGTGCAAACCCTGTCCCTGCTCAGCTTCTCCATCTCACAGGGTCTGCCCATCGCCTCCGCCCTAGAACGCGAGCACGACGAGGAAGGGTGTTCTGTGTGTTTTCGTTCAGACGGCCCCCAGGGCCCGGAGCAGTGCCTGGCACACAGAAGCATTTAATAAGTGCTCACCGAGGGGATGACAGCAGGAAGGGCCGAGGCTGCCCTGTGCTCTGCGGAGGGCTCCGCAGCCACCCCCGGCCAAGGCCCAGCCCGTCTCTGCCCCGACACCCTGTAAACGCCGTCATCCCAACACATGCCCCAGACCCTGCGGGCCTGCTGAGTGCCGGGCTGGCCGAGTGGGGAAATGCAACATCCCTGGCAACCCCGGGAGGGTCCCCTGCTTGGCCATCCGGTCACGGGCTCCCACAGAGGCAGATGGCGGGGAGGGTCCTCGGCTTGGGCATGGCTATGGGATGGAGTGAGTGTGAATGCCATCTGGGAAGGGAGCTGGAGGAAGCAGGACTGCCAGCAACAGCTCAGGAGGATGGGAGGACGGGAGGACGGGGAGGAGGAGGGTCTCACTGCCTGAGGAAAACCCCCCCCATGCCTCAGACTCACCCGCGCACGCGTTCCTTCTGCAGACCCTCACTGATAGCTGCCCCGGACGTGTTGGGGACCCAGCGACAGACGGCACATCCCCAGGGACACGTGGGGAGGAAAAGGTCCAGAGGGTGGGTCAGCAGTGACACCAGAGTGCAAGGGAGCCAGTCAGCCGGGGAGGTCCAGGGGAGGCACCCCCAGCCCCGGGACACTCCTGCCAAGTCCAGGAGGCTAAAGGGTGGGCGTCTGTGCGCTGCCCTGAAGGGACAGGGTGAGAGGAAGAGAAAGGACCCATGCTCTGGGCAGCGGGCCCCTCAGAGCAAAGGCCGACCAGTCAAGGGGGACAGGCCTGGGCAGCTGGAGCCCTGGCGAGGGGGCTGCGGGGGGAGAGCTGGCGGCTGCCACAGGGATCGGGATGGACGGACTGTTGCTTTGATACATCGCTCTACCAATCATCCCACAAATGTTTGCTGAGCGCCTGCTGGGGTGTGCCAGGCTCCGTCATAGGCCCGAGACAAGACCTAGAGACCCTGCCCGGGGGGCTACCTCCGAGGGGGCAGACCGCCAATCAGCAGTAGATGCAATAAAGTAAGTTGTAAAATGTTACAAGGTTAAGAGTGATGTGGGAAAAACAGAGAGGGGCAGGGGGGTGGAGAGGCAGGGCGAGGGGCAGGCTGCAATCTTAAATAAGTTTGTCTAGGAGGTAGTGACTGAGCCAAGACTGGAAGGAGGTGAGAAACTGAGCCAAGGAGCTATCTGGAGGAAGGACGTCGCCCAGACTCAAGGGCCCGCCAGCACAAAGGTCCTGAGGCAGAAACGCCCTAGTGGTTGGGGGGGGGGGGGCAGCAGGAGCTCACTGGGGCCGGAATGGCATCAGCAAGAGAAGGCAGGAGGAAATGAGGCCAGAGAGGGGGTGAAATCACCTCTGTTCCTAGATACCCTGCTTTCTTCTCTGTGACGGTATAATTTACGCGCAGTAAGAGTCACCGTGCGTAGTGGACGGCCGTGCAGAGCCTGGACAACGTCACACAGCCGTGAACCCGCCACCACATGCAAAGATCTGAAACAGGTCTAGCTCCCCGGGGTCCCCCATGCCCCTTGCGGCCAGCCCTCCCCCCCAGCTTCCTGTCCCCAGGAAGGGGACCGCTCACCGGTTTCCTGTCGCATGTGACCTTCTTCAGAGAGAGTCAGAAAGATGGGGCGACACGGCGAGGGGCTTTCAGGGCCTGGTTTCGCTCACGTGGCGCATGATGCGGACCATCGCCGCCGTCCTGTTTCTCAGCGATTCATTTCTTTTTTTCGTGCTGGTCGGGTCAGTACTTCCGTGGGTATAATACACAGTTGATGCAGGTGCCAGAGGACACGTGCGTTTCTTCGGCGTTGGGCTGTCCCACACACAGAGCCGTTAACAAATGCTCGCGTACAGATTTTGTGTGAACGTGGTTGTTAGGTCACCTGAGCGCACATCGAGGAGTGGGAGCAGCAGCGTGGGGTCGTGAGCGTATGTGTGACCTCCCAAGAAAGTGCCGCACCACTTCCCGCATCCTCACCAGCCCTGCGAGAGGCCCGATTACCCACCCGCGCGTAGTATTTCCAGGTTTTTCTTCACTTTAGCCATCCTAGGAGATGTGTGGTCTTATCCCACTTGGTTTTGACTTGTCTCCCTCATGAGCAATGACAGGGAGCACTGGTTAGGTGCTTACTTTGCCATCGGATTATCTCCTTGGGTGGAACGTCTGTTCAAATCTTTTGTATTTTGTTAGATTGTTTGTGCTTGTGTTTGAGTTTTTGTTTGGGTTTCGGTGAGTTCTTTATACATCCCGGATACAGTTCTGCATCGGATATGGGACTTGCAAGTATTCCTCCAAGTCCACAGCTTATCTTTTCATTTTTTTCTAGGCGTCTTTCAAGAAGGCAGAAATTCTTGGTGTGGGGGATGGGGTAATGAGGTGACGGGCATTAAGGAGTGCGCATGCCTCCGCGATGAGATGAGTCACTGGGTGTTATACTTTATGTTGGCAAATGAATCTAAATTAAATTTTTGTTTTTCAAAAAGAAGCAGAAGTTCTTAATTTAACGTTTTTTTTCCTATGGATTATGCTTTTTCGTGTCACATCTAAGAAATCTTTGTCTAACCCACGATCACAAAGATTTTCTCCTACATTTCCTTCTAGAAATTTAGAACTCTAGGTTTTACTTTTAGGTCTGTGATCCATCTTGAGTTAATTTTTGTATAGAGTGTGAAGGATAAATTGAGCATTTTTGCATGTGTACCTCCAATTATTGCACACCATTTGTCGAATACAGTTTCTTAGTTGAATCACTTTTGCACTTTTATCAAAACCCAGTTGACCTTGGGGCCCCTGGCTGGCTCAGTCCATAGAACATGTGACTCTCGATCTCAGGGTTGTGAGTTCAAGTCCCACATTGGATGTGGAGACGACTTTTAAAAATTAAATTAAATTAAATGAATAGAGCTCTGACTTTAAAAAAAAAATCAGCTGGTCTTGTACATGTGAGTCTTTTTCACATTGAATATTTAGATAAATTTTGACAAAACTGACATCATAACAATATTGTTGAACATGATATATCTTTCCACTTGTTGAAGTCTTCTTGATTACTTTCATTGCTAATTTTATATTTTACAGTTCTCAGACCTTGCAATTATTTGCTAGATGTGTACCTAAATATCTCGTGATCTTTAATGCTACTGTATATGGCACCATTTTAATTTCGATTCCCAGTTGCTCAGGGCTAGTATAGAGAAACATGACTGATTATTGTATCCTGACTTTATTTTCACAAATTTGCTGGACTCACTGTTCAGTTCTAGTAGCTTATTTGTAGGTTCTTTGGAATTTTTTAACTAGGTGATAACATCCTAAGTTAAGATAGCTTATTTCTTCCTTTCCAGTCTGCACACTTTTTTTTAAAGATTTTTTATTTATTTATTCATGAGAGACACAGAGAGAGAGCGGGGGCTAGAGACACAGGCAGAGGGAGAAGCAGGCTCCATGCAGGGAGCCCGATGCAGGACTCAATCCCGGGTCTCCAGGATCAGGCCCTGGGCTGAAGGCAGCGCTAAACCGCTGAGCCACCCAGGCTGCCCCAGTCTACACACTTCTAATTTCTTTTCTTACCTGTTTGTATTGACTGAGCCCTCAGTACCAGGTTGAATAGAAGTGGTGAGAACAGACATCCATCCTTCCCTCATTCCCAATGATGTGGGGAAAACATGGATGTCTTCACCACAAAGTATGACATTAGCTGTAGGATTTTTGTGGATGCTTCTTATCAAGTTAAGCAAGTTCTTTTCATTCTTGTCTCTATCGTGAATAGATGTTGAATTTTGTTTTCTTTGCCTATGCTTTCTCTGCATCTACTGAGGTAATTATATGATTTTCTTCTTTCATCTTCCAATATGGTGAGTTACACTGATTTTCAAAAGTTGACCAGCCTTGCATGCCCAGGATAAGGCCCACCTAGTCATGGTAGATGTGCATGTCTATATATTTTGGATTCTTAGATTAAGAATTTCTTTGGTTTTGGTATCAAGTACTAAGGCTCACCTCACTGAATGAGCTAGGAGGCATTCCCTCCTCTTTAATTTTCTACACGAGTTTATAGCATTGATACCAATTCTTCCTTAAATACTTGGTAGAGTTTAAGAGTAAAGCCACCAGGGCCTAAAGTTTTCTTTGAGGGAAGGCCTTCAACTACAAATCGAATGTTAATCGTAGACAAAGGGCTACTCTGGTTTTTTAGTTCTTCTTAATTTTAAGCTTTGGATTTTATGATTAAGGAACTCATCCATTTTATCTGGGTTGTCAGATTTATTAGTATAGAGTTGTTCATAATATGCTTTCATATCCTTTTAATGTCTGTAAGCTGGATCTTTAATGATGTACCCATCCTCACTCTTGATATTAATAATTTGTGTCTTCTTCCTTTTTGGCCTAATAAAGCTTGATAGAGGTTTGTCAAATGCAGTCATCTCTTCAAAGAGTCAGCTTTTGGTTTCACTGATGTTTCTCTATTATTTTTCTGTTTTCTATTCATTGATTTCTGCTCTACTTTTTATCATTTTCTTTCTTTGGGCTTCATATGCCCCTTTCACCCTAGTTTTTAAGTTTTTCAGACCTCTATTCTTTTCTAATGCTATAGGTTTTCATGCTATAAATTTCCCTCAAAGCACTGCTTTAGCTGCATCTCATGTATTTTTATATATTGTGTTTTCATTTTCATTCAGTTCAAAATACTTTTTAACTTTCAATTTCTTCTTGACTCATGCATTATTTAAAATTGTTATTTAGTTTCAAAATACTTGGGATTTCCCATCTATCTATCTGTGATTCATTTCTACTTTAATTATATTGTGGTCAAAGTGTATGCTTGTTTGATCTGAATCCTTTTAAACTTACTGAGACTATTTTATGGCCCAAGAACATGATCTATCTTGGCAGATGTTCCACATCCACTTGAAAAGAATGTGTGTTCTTCTGTTGTTAAATGGAGAGTTTTGTAAATGCCAATTAGATTCCATTTGCTAAGGGTACTGTTCAAATCTTTAATATCCTTAATGATTATCTATCTTCTTGCTCTATCAATTACTGACAGAGGGATGCTGAAATCTTCAACTATGATCCAACTATTCTTCAATTATCTCTCCTTTGAGTTCTATCTTTTTTTGTTTTATATATTTTGAAGCTCTGTTGTTAGGTACATGAACATTTAGAATTGTAAGTCATCTTGGTAAAATGATGCCTTTATCATTATGAATTCATTCTCTTTATCCCTGGTTATGTTATTAGCACCCAATTATACTTTAGCTGACATTAATATAGCCACTCTAATTCTCTTCAGATTATTGTTAGCATGGTATATCATTTTCATCCTTTATTTTCATTTATTGTGTCCTCTTCCATTTCCAGCATATACCTTATAGGTAGGTTATACTCGGGTCTTGATTTTTTATTCGATTTGACACTCTCTGCTATTTGATTGAGATATTTAAATCATTTACATTTAATGTGACTATTGATATAATTTGGTTTTAATCTACCACCTTGCATTTATTTTCACTTTGTTTCTTCTTCTGTTTGCTTCTCTTTTCCTCTATATCTTTTGTTGACCTATTAGCTATATATATTTTAGTTTACTCTTTGATTTTTTAGTGATTGCTTTAGGGCTTATAGTTTACAAGTTTACCATATCTCAGTCTACGTTCAAATGATGTTATGCTACTTTACTTATAGTGTAAGAAATCTTACAACATCTTATTTCCATTTCCCTCTGCTGGCCTTTATGGGACTGTTGACATACATTTTACTTCTATATTTGCTTAGGCCCTACAAAGCATTGTTATTTTTACTTTAAACTTGAACAATCAGGAGAAATATTTTACATTCGCCTACATATTTACCATTTCCACTGCTCTTTATTCTTCTGTGTAAGAAAAAGAATTTCCATATTTCCATCTGGTATTATTTTCCTTCTCTGACAGACTTCCACAAACATTTCTTATGGTGAAGATCTGCTGATTATAAATTCTTTCAGGTTTAGTGCATATGATAAAGGCTGTGTTTTACTGTCAATTTTTTAAATTTTTTTCTCTGTGTGTAGAATTCTAGTTTGCCAGGTATTTTTTTTCCTCTTAGTGCTTTAAAATGTTGCTCCATTTCTCCTGGCTTGCATTATTTCTGACTATAACTATACTCTTGCTCTTGTCTTAAACTTTGCCTATAATCCACCTTTTCCTCTGGCTTTCTTTCTTAGATTTTCTCTAAGCATTGGCTTTAGGCAATTTTATTTCAAGATCATTTTGTATAGTTTTCTTTATGTTCTTTCACTTGAGGTTCATTGAGTTTCTTGGATTCGTGGGATTTTTAGTTTTTATTAATTTAGAAACCTCAGATATTATTTCTTCAAATATATATTCTTTCCCCCTTTCTTCCCCCATGAGGATTCACATTACACACACACTATGCCCCTTGAGATTGTTCTACAATTTACTTGCTGCTCTGTTCCATTTTTTCCAGCCTTTTTTTCTATTTGTGTTCCATTTTTTTGATAGTTCCTGCTGTAGTGTCTTCAAGTTCGCTGATCTTGCTTCTACTGTGTCTAATCTGCCCTTAAACTCATCCAGTGTATTAATCTCAAACGTTGTATTCTTCATTTTGTTTTCTTTCCATGTCTCTCCTTACGAAGCTTATGTTTTAATCATCATGCTGAACATGTTTGAATATTGTTACAATAACATTTAATGTCCTTGTCTACTAATTCTATCATTTGTGTCATTTCTTTTTTTTTTTTTATTTGTGTCATTTCTGTGTCGCTTTTGATCAATTACTTTTTTTTCTCCTACTTAGGGGTCATATTTCTTGCTGCCATGTGTGCCTGATAATTTTTCATTTGATGTGAGCAAAGACAACAAACCATGAACAAATTCAATAGGTTACATTATGTGGTATATCAGAAGGTGGTTCGTCTCTTAACATTTATCCATTAATTTGTTCTACCACATAAGAAATGTATGTCAGATCATGTCACTCAGAACCCTCTATGGTTCCTCACTGCACCCAGGAAAAACCCAAAGTCCTGAAGATGATGAAAACAACACCAGGGCTTCCCTCCAAGATGGAACAACAAGGACTAGATCCCCCCTCCTGCCTTAAATGACTCAAAAATTGAGAAAAAATATACAAACCCACTAATATCAAACATTAGATATCCTTATGTCCTTATTATATCCTTAACAGCTAGAAAGGACACACCATGACTGTGGTCAGTACTTGGGAACCAGGAACTGAGAGTGAACAAGAAATGAGGTCCCAGAGTGTAGAGTAGAACCCAATCCTGCCAGGAGGATCCAAGAAGTTGTCACCACCCCCTAAATGAAGAATGCCTCCTTTTTTGGACCACTTTGGCAATGGGCACAGTCTAAGGGATTCCTATCCCCATATTTGCAGAAGAAGAGGAGGGGAAGCAGAAGTAGGAAGAAACCAGTTTCAAAGGAGCAGATGTCATTCCTTGTCCCTGCCACATAGTTCTTCTCAGTGTCTCCATCACACACATGTAATTGTTCTCAAGGACCAGGCTGGTGGACTGTGGAGCACAGATGGAGTTATGGTCCAGTGGATCCATTTTCATGGCTCCTGCTCCCACAACTCTTGGATCTCCCTCAAAGGCTCCTCAGTGAACATCTGAGTAGCCAGGGGCAGTCTCATGTGTGGCCCTGAAAAGACAGGCTCCTCCAGGTCAGTGCAAGAGCTAGAGCTGGGGATGCCATACCTGGAGCCCTCCTGGTCCTGCCAGCCAACGTCTATGCCACCAGCCCTTGCTGGGAAGCCAGGCCTCTCCAGGCCCACAGGCAATGCTGCCTACTTACCGGCATCCCCCTCTCCTAGGCCCACAGCAATGCTGCCTACTTAATGGCATCCCCTCCAGACTCCCTCTTTACTCTCCCCCCTTGGAATTCAGCCAGACTATTAAATAGAAGGACAGACACACCAAAGCATGTTACCAAGCCTGATCTGACCAACATGGCTCTCAGTGTCTACTGGACTTGCATTCATGAATGCACACAAAGGTGCCCAGATATGTACACCCTGGACTTCTTTTCCCATTTCAGAATCTCCTCCCCTATCTCCAGATCCATGAAGGACCTGTCTTGTATGAAGGTACCTCAGGACCCTGCTCACAGGACAAACAGGCACACCCCACCACCATTCTTCTCTGCAAGTCACGGAGCAGCCAGGCTGCTCTGATGCCCAAGGAGCACAAGATGTTCATGGAGGAAGCCTACAATGCAGGTGATCACCAGCCCTGGGACTCTGCAAGGTAGAGATGGGTGGTCAATAACAGACTCCATCAGGTCCCTCCACTCAAAAAAGTCCTGGGAATGAGGGCCAGAGGGAATCTACCACCCCCTACCCCACCCCGAGACCTTATAGATGTCAAGGACCTTGTAGACATAATGAGGCTTTCAGCAATGAACCCTATACAACCTCTTTGGCCTCTTCATGCCTCCTGAGGCACCATCCAAAGCCCCAAAATTCCCTCCCTCACACCTCATCTTTCACTTTCTTACCACACCTCTTCACACCTTAGGACCTCAACCTAGGCCTGACCCTCTCACAGGAATGCTGTTCCCCTCATTCAAAGGATGACTTGCCTTCATCCTTCTAGGCAAAGTTAAATTGCCACCTCCACTGAGTAGCCAGTCCTGAATGGCCATCTTTTTTGGGATGTATTGCCCCTCCCCTCTCTGTGTGCCCAGGGCCTTCTATACAACTACAGAACCAAATCCACTGATATTGGGTAGGGCTCCCATGGCTGAAGGCTCCCTCAGAACTGAGCTGGGTCCTGACTCCTCTTTGAGGCCTCATTCACAGTGCTATGACCACAGAGAAGGAACATCATTGAATGTTGAATGACTAAATGGAGGGTGAAGAGGTGAAGGAATGGATAGATGGAGGGACAGTGGGATGGATGGCTAATTTGAGTGGATGAGTGATGGATGGATGGATAGATGGATAAATTTATGAATGGGTGGGTGGATGGACAGGTGGGTAGATAAATTTATGAGCATATGATGGACAGCTAGATGCATTTATTACTGCATGGATTGGTGCGTGAGTGTAAGGATGGACAGAGAAGTGAATGAATAGATGAAATGATGTACAAACAGACATATGGAGGAATGTGTGGGTGGATGGACAAATGGATCAATGGATAGGTAGATGATAGATGATTGGATAAATGGAGGCATGAAAAAGTGGTATAATCAACAAATGGATAGAAATATACATGGGTATATAAAGGTGTGAAACCTGCATGCATTCCTGCTTCCTACCCTATCTCGAACTCCAGGAGGACTGTTTGGATAGTTAGGTGGCCCAGGAATTCCCACTGTGTATGGTTCTTTAGTCCTCATTTTCAGAACACTATTTCCCATTCCTTGGCCCTACCCCCTCCCTGCTCACCTGTCCCTGCTGGCACAATATAACCTTCCCACAGCACTTCCACCCCACACCTTTTTCCATCTCCTTTAGCCATTTGCTTCAAGATGCTCCGTGACCTGAATGGGTCAGATCCCCTCCATCTGAAGTACATCATCAAGAAGATCAAAGGCATGGCTTACAGAGCCCCCAACCTGGTGCTGGAAACCATCCATGACTACTTGGTAGACAATCCAGAGGTGGGAGCTGCTTGGGCCATTGGAGGGTCTGCATGGGGAGTAGTGGGGAGGGCCAGACCTCAAGGCTGGTTCAAATCTTGGCTCTTTGGTGCTGCTAAATTATTTGAGGCAAGTTTATCTCCTCATATGTCCAAGGAGCTAAATGGGGAGGAAGGAAGGTGGGCCATCCTCAGAATAGTCTCATGATATAGATGTTATGATCCCCATAGATAAGAAAACAGACTTAGGAAAGGAAAGTGATCTGCCTAAAGTCACAGAGTGATTAAGTGGCAGAGAGGGATGGATAGATGGTTAGATGGATAGGTGGATGGGTGGATGGATGGATGGATGGATGGGGATGGGTGGATGGATGGATAGATGGGGGTGGATGGTTGAATAGATGGATAGATGGTTGGATGGTGGATGGGGGGTGGGTGGATGGGTGGATGGATGGATAGGTTGGTAGATGGATGGATAATTAGGGGGAAGATATGATTAAGTTTTAATGAATGGGTGAATGAATGAATGAACTGACTATAGAGGCAAAATGTTTTTAAAATCCCATAACAGTTCCTGAAGGTAGAGACAAACTTTTATTCATCTGTCTCTGTAGAACCTAGTTCAGGGCCTGCTCATAATAAATATTCACTAAATGATTATTGGACAAATGGCCAAGTGCATCCACTGGGCCCTCCCCCTCTGGCTTCCTTGGCCTCCTCAGCCTCCCCACACTGGCAGCCAACTCCCCGTGTGACCAGACCCAGTCTGTCCC
>NW_023331454.1:0-39637 GCF_011100685.1 Canis lupus familiaris
TAGGGGGGCACAACAGGCAGTGGGAGCAGCACAGGCCGGTCAGAGCAGCACAGGTCCTAGGCAGCAGGGTGCCAGGAGGAAGCCGTCCAGGCCAGTTGGCGAGCGCAGCAGTGGCGCAGCGCACGCATCGGGGCGTGCATCAGGCTTCGGGAGCACGGCAGCAGTGGGCGCGCGACAGGCGGCGGGAACACAGCAGGCAGTGAGGGACAGCAGGCGTTGGGATCACAACCGGCAGTGGGGAGGCAACAGCCGCGGGAGCACACAGGCAGTGGCGGCACAACAGGCAGGGGGAGCAGCAGAGGCCGGTCAGAGAAACGCAGATCCTCGGCAGCAGCGTCGGCCAACGGGAGCACGGCGGGCCAGTGGAGCATGGCGCCTGAGGAAGCAGCACGGCCCGTGGGAGCGGCGCACGTCGGTCAGAGCAGCGCAGACCCTAGGTAGCGGCGGTGGCCAGAGGCAGCGCAGGCCGATGGAGCTCTGGTGGCTTAAGGAAGCAGCCCGGGCCAGTCAGAGCGGCGCAGGGGAGCGGGTGCCACGCAGTCGGACGGATCCCCAGGCCACAGGGTGCAGCGGTGGCCAGACGGGCAGCGAAGGCAGCGGGCGCAACACAGTCTGTGGTGGCAGTGCAGGCCTTGGCGCAGAGCATGTCGTCGGCGCCGCGCAGGCAGTGGGCGCACAGCGGCTGTGGGCCCGCAGCGGGCAGTGGGAGGACAACGGCAGTGGGAGCAGCACATGCGGTCGGAGCAGCACCGACCTGACGCAGCAGAGGCGGCCAGAGGGTGAAGCGGAGACCAGAGGCACGCAGGCGGCAGAGAGCAGGGCAGGAAGGACGGAGCAGCACGGGCCGGAGGGAGCGGCGCACACCACAGAGAGGAGAGCGGGCGGGAGAGGGAGCAGCGCGGGCAGAGCGAGCAGCGCGGGGCAGAGCGAGCAGCGCAGGCGAGCAGGGCAGGGGGGGCAGCGCAGGCCGCAGGGAGCAGTGGAAGGAGCAGCGCACATGAGAGGGAGCAGCACGGGCCGGAGGGACAGGGTGGAGGGCAGAGGGAGGAGCAAAGGCCAGAAGGAGCAGCGCAGGACATAGGGAGCAGCGCAGGCTGGGGCCAGCGCAGGCCGGAGGGAGCAGCGCGGGCCGCGGAGGGAGCGCAGGGCGATGGGTGCAGCGCAGGGCAGGGGGAGCAGCGCAGGCGTGAGGCAGCAGCGCAGGACGAAGGGAGCGGCGCTGGGCATAGGGAGCAGCGCAGGCAGGCCTGGGGGTGCAGCGCGGGCCGCGGAGGGAGCAGCACAGGCCGGAGGGAGGGGTGGAGGGGAGAGGGAGGTGCAAAGGCCACAAGGAGCAGCAGGGCATAGGGAGCAGAGCAGGGCTGGGGGAGCAGCGCGGTGGGTGCAGCGCAGGGCAGGGGGAGCAGCGCAGGCGTGAGCAGCAACGCAGGGCTTAGGGCAGCGCTGGGCATAGGGAGCAGCGCAGGCCTGCGGGTGCAGCGCGGGCCGCGGAGGGAGCGCAGCGCGGTGGTGCAGCGCAAGGCAGGGGGAGCAGCGCGGGCCTGGGGTGCAGCGCAGGCCGGAGGGAGCAGCGCGGGCCAGAGGAAGCAGCTCAGCCGGAGGCGGAAGCGCACGCCTGCGGAAGGAGCGAAGGAGCGCAAGACACAGGGAGCAACAGAGGTCCGCGGGAGCAGCGCAGATCAGTGGAGCAGCACAGGCGAGAGACAGAGAGAAGCGGAGTCAAGAAGCAGCGCAGGGGCCGGCGGACAGGCTGCAGGGAGCAGCGCAGCCTTGGGGGAGCGGCGCAGACCGGGGGGAGCAGCGGAGGTGAGAGGGAGGAGGAGGCCACACGGAGCAGCAGCAGCAGCAGCGCAGAGCAGAGGGAGCAGCGCAAAGCAAAGGGAGCGGCGCAAGCCAGAGGGAGGAGTGCATCCCACGGGAGCAGGCAGGGTGGTGGGAGCAGCGCAGGGCGTTAGGAGCAGCGCAGGCTGATGGCAGTAGCGGAGGGAGCAGCGGGGCCCGGAAGGAGGAGCGCAGGCAGTGGCGCGGCACAGGCAGAGGGCGCGGCGCGGGCAGCGGGAGCACAGCGGGCTGTGGGACCTCAGCCGGCAGTGGGGCGCACAACAGGCAGTGACGACGACGGGCAGTGGGGGCACAGCAGGCAGCGGCAGCACTGCGGGCTGCTCAGAGCAGCACAGGTAACAGGCAGCAGCGCAGGCCAGTGGGGGCAGCACAGGTCACTGCGGGGAGACCAGGCTGGGGAGCAGCACAGAGCACAGGCAGCAGCAGTGGCCTCAGGGAGTATTGCAGGCAGGGGGAGGACGGCAGGCAGGGGGAGGACAGCAGGCAGTGTGGGAGGGACAGCAGGCAGGGGGAGCACGGCAGGCAGTGGGGGGACAACAGGCAGTGGGGACACAAAAGGCAGTGGGTGGGACAACAGGCAGTGGGAGCAGCACAGGCCGGTCAGAGCAGCACAGAAGACAGGCAGCAGGGGTGCCAGGAGGAGCAGCGCAGGGCAGCTGGCGAGCGCAGGCAGCGGGCGTGCAGCAGGCAGCGGGAGCGCAGCAGGCAGTGGGAGCGGCCCAGGCCGGTCGGAGCAGCGCACACCACCGGCAGCGGCGGTGGCCAGCGAGGGCAGGGCAGGCCGATGGAGCACGACGGCCCGAGGAAGCACCCAGGCCAGTGGGAACAGAGCAGGGCAAGGCGTGCGCAACGCAGGTTGCTCAGAGCAGCGGAGACTACGGGAAGCAGCGGTGGCCAGAGGGAGAAGTGGCGGCTGAGGGTGCAGCGGTGGCCCACGGGGAGCAGCGCAGGCCAACGGAGCCCCCGTGGCTTAAGGAAGCAGCAGCCCAGGCCAATCGGAGCAGCGCAGGTGAGCGTGAGCACGCAGGTCGGATGGAGCAGCGCAGGCCATAGAGTGCGGCGGTGGCCAGACGGTCAGCGAAGGCGGTGGGCGCAGAAGAGATGGCGGGCGCGGCGCAGGCAGCGGGCCCACAGCGGGCAGTGGACGCTCAACAGGCCGCGGGAGCTCAGAAGCCAGCGGGCGCACCAAAGGCAGTGGGCACGCAACAGGCAGGGGGATCTTCAAAAGGCAGTGGGAGCCCGACACGCGGTGGGAGCACGACAGGCCGTGGGAGCAGCACAGGCCGGTCAGGGCAGCACGCACCATCGGCAGCAGCGGTGGCCAACGGGAGCACGGCAGGCGAATGGAGCATGGCGGCCTGAGGAAGCGGCACGGGCCAGTGGGAGCAGCGCAGGTCGATCAGAGCAGCAAAGATCATAGGGAGCGGCGGTGGCCAGAGGGAGCAGCGCAGGCGAGAGGGAGCAGCGCAGGCCAATGGAGCGGCGGGGGCTGAAGGAAGCAGCCCAGGCCAGGCAGAGCAGCGCACGTCACTGTGCGGAGCGAGCGGAGGTCGGTCAGAGCAGCGCAGACCGTAGGCAGCAGCGGTGGCCAGAGGGAGCAGCGGTGCCCGGAGGGAACGGCGCAGGCCAGAGGATAGATGCAGTGCAGGCCAAAGGGCAACGGTGGCCGAAGAACCAGCACAGGCCAGTGGGAGCAGCACAGGTCGCCGTGGGGTGAGCACGTTGGGGAGCAGCACAGGGCACAGGCGGCGGCAGTGGCCTCAGGGAGTATTGCAGGCAGTGGGCACGGCGCAGGCTGCGGGAATACGGCAGGCAGGATGAGTACAATAGGCGGGGGGGGGGGTACAACTGGGGGGGCACAACAGGCAGTGGGGGCACCGCAGGCTGTGGGGGGACAACAGGCTTTGGGGGGCACAACAGGCTGGGGGGGCACAACAGGCAGGGGGGCAACACAGGCTGTGGGGGGACAACAGGCAGGGGGGCACCACAGGCTGTGGGGGGACAACAGGCAGTGGGGGCACCACAGGCTGTGAGGGGGACAACAGGCAGTGGGGGCACCACAGGCTGTGGGGGACCACAGGCAGTGGGGGCACAAACAACAGGCTGTGGGGAGACAACAGGCTGTGGGGGGCACAACAGGCTGTGGGGAGACAACAAGTAGTGGGGGCACCACAGCCTGTGGGGGGACAAGAGGCTGTGGGGGGCACAACAGGCTGTGGGGGGGACAACAAGTAGTGGGGGCACCACAGCCTGTGGGGGGACAACAGGCAGTGGGGGGCACAACAGGCTGTGGGGGGGCACAACAGGCAGTGGGGGCACCACAGCCTGTGGGGGGACAGCAGGCTGTGGGGGGCACAACAGGCTGTGGGGGGGGGCACAACAGGCTGTAGGGGGGCACAACAGGCAGTGGGAGCAGCACAGGCCGGTCAGAGCAGCACAGGTCCTAGGCAGCAGGGGTGCCAGGAGGAAGCCGTCCAGGCCAGTTGGCGAGCGCAGGCAGTGGCGCAGCGCACGCAGCGGGCGTGCAGCAGGCTTCGGGAGCACGGCAGGCAGTGGGCGCGCGACAGGCGGCGGGAACACAGCAGGCAGTGAGGGGACAGCAGGCGTTGGGATCACAACCGGCAGTGGGGAGGCAACGAGCCGCGGGAGCACAACAGGCAGTGGCGGCACAACAGGCAGGGGGAGCAGCAGAGGCCGGTCAGAGAAACGCAGATCCTCGGCAGCAGCGTCGGCCAACGGGAGCACGGCGGGCCAGTGGAGCATGGCGGCCTGAGGAAGCAGCACGGGCCCGTGGGAGCGGCGCACGTCGGTCAGAGCAGCGCAGACCCTAGGTAGCGGCGGTGGCCAGAGGGAGCAGCGCAGGCCGATGGAGCTCTGGTGGCTTAAGGAAGCAGCCCGGGCCAGTCAGAGCGGCGCAGGGGAGCGGGTGCCACGCAGGTCGGACGGAGCAGCCCAGGCCACAGGGTGCAGCGGTGGCCAGACGGGCAGCGAAGGCAGCGGGCGCAACACAGTCTGTGGTGGCAGTGCAGGCCTTGGCGCAGAGCATGTCGTCGGCGCCCGCGCAGGCAGTGGGCGCACAGCGGGCTGTGGGCCCGCAGCGGGCAGTGGGAGGACAACGGGCAGTGGGAGCAGCACATGCGGTCGGAGCAGCACCGACCTGACGCAGCAGAGGCGGCCAGAGGGTGAAGCGGAGACCAGAGGCAGCGCAGGCGGCAGAGAGCAGGGCAGGAAGGACGGAGCAGCACGGGCCGGAGGGAGCGGCGCACACCACAGAGAGGAGAGCGGGGCGGGGGGAGAGGGAGCAGCGCGGGGCAGAGCGAGCAGCGCGGGGCAGAGCGAGCAGCGCAGGCGAGCAGGGCAGGGGGGGCAGCGCAGGCCGCAGGGAGCAGTGGAAGGAGCAGCGCACATGAGAGGGAGCAGCACGGGCCGGAGGGACAGGGTGGAGGGCAGAGGGAGGAGCAAAGGCCAGAAGGAGCAGCGCAGGACATAGGGAGCAGCGCAGGGCTGGGGCAGCAGCGCAGGCCGGAGGGAGCAGCGCGGGCCGCGGAGGGAGCGCAGGGCGATGGGTGCAGCGCAGGGCAGGGGGAGCAGCGCAGGCGTGAGGCAGCAGCGCAGGACGAAGGGAGCGGCGCTGGGCATAGGGAGCAGCGCAGGCAGGCCTGGGGGTGCAGCGCGGGCCGCGGAGGGAGCAGCACAGGCCGGAGGGAGGGGTGGAGGGGAGAGGGAGGTGCAAAGGCCACAAGGAGCAGCGCAGGGCATAGGGAGCAGAGCAGGGCTGGGGGAGCAGCGCGGTGGGTGCAGCGCAGGGCAGGGGGAGCAGCGCAGGCGTGAGGCAGCAACGCAGGGCTTAGGGAGCAGCGCTGGGCATAGGGAGCAGCGCAGGCCTGCGGGTGCAGCGCGGGCCGCGGAGGGAGCGCAGCGCGGTGGGTGCAGCGCAAGGCAGGGGGAGCAGCGCGGGCCTGGGGGTGCAGCGCAGGCCGGAGGGAGCAGCGCGGGCCAGAGGAAGCAGCTCAGCCGGGAGGCGGAAGCGCACGCCTGCGGAAGGAGCGAAGGAGCGCAAGACACAGGGAGCAACAGAGGTCCGCGGGAGCAGCGCAGATCAGTGGGAGCAGCACAGGCGAGAGACAGAGAGAAGCGGAGTCAAGAAGCAGCGCAGGGGGGCCGGCGGACAGGCTGCAGGGAGCAGCGCAGCCTTGGGGGAGCGGCGCAGACCGGGGGGAGCAGCGGAGGTGAGAGGGAGGAGGAAGGCCACACGGAGCAGCAGCAGCAGCAGCGCAGAGCAGAGGGAGCAGCGCAAAGCAAAGGGAGCGGCGCAAGCCAGAGGGAGGAGTGCATCCCACGGGAGCAGGGCAGGGTGGTGGGAGCAGCGCAGGGCGTTAGGAGCAGCGCAGGCTGATGGCAGTAGCGGAGGGAGCAGCGGGGCCCGGAAGGAGGAGCGCAGGCAGTGGCGCGGCACAGGCAGAGGGCGCGGCGCGGGCAGCGGGAGCACAGCGGGCTGTGGGACCTCAGCCGGCAGTGGGCGCACAACAGGCAGTGACGACGACGGGCAGTGGGGGCACAGCAGGCAGCGGCAGCACTGCGGGCTGCTCAGAGCAGCACAGGTAACAGGCAGCAGCGCAGGCCAGTGGGGGCAGCACAGGTCACTGCGGGGAGACCAGGCTGGGGAGCAGCACAGAGCACAGGCAGCAGCAGTGGCCTCAGGGAGTATTGCAGGCAGGGGGAGGACGGCAGGCAGGGGGAGGACAGCAGGCAGTGTGGGAGGACAGCAGGCAGGGGGAGCACGGCAGGCAGTGGGGGGACAACAGGCAGTGGGGACACAACAGGCAGTGGGGGGGACAACAGGCAGTGGGAGCAGCACAGGCCGGTCAGAGCAGCACAGAAGACAGGCAGCAGGGGTGCCAGGAGGAAGCAGCGCAGGGCAGCTGGCGAGCGCAGGCAGCGGGCGTGCAGCAGGCAGCGGGAGCGCAGCAGGCAGTGGGAGCGGCCCAGGCCGGTCGGAGCAGCGCACACCACCGGCAGCGGCGGTGGCCAGCGAGGGCAGGGCAGGCCGATGGAGCACGACGGCCCGAGGAAGCAGCCCAGGCCAGTGGGAACAGAGCAGGGCAGGCGTGCGCAACGCAGGTTGCTCAGAGCAGCGGAGACTACGGGAAGCAGCGGTGGCCAGAGGGAGAAGTGGCGGCTGAGGGTGCAGCGGTGGCCACGGGGAGCAGCGCAGGCCAACGGAGCCCCCGTGGCTTAAGGAAGCAGCAGCCCAGGCCAATCGGAGCAGCGCAGGTGAGCGTGAGCAACGCAGGTCGGATGGAGCAGCGCAGGCCATAGAGTGCGGCGGTGGCCAGACGGTCAGCGAAGGCGGTGGGCGCAGAAGAGATGGCGGGCGCGGCGCAGGCAGCGGGCCCACAGCGGGCAGTGGACGCTCAACAGGCCGCGGGAGCTCAGAAGCCAGCGGGCGCACCAAAGGCAGTGGGCACGCAACAGGCAGGGGGATCTTCAAAAGGCAGTGGGAGCCCGACACGCGGTGGGAGCACGACAGGCCGTGGGAGCAGCACAGGCCGGTCAGGGCAGCACGCACCATCGGCAGCAGCGGTGGCCAACGGGAGCACGGCAGGCGAATGGAGCATGGCGGCCTGAGGAAGCGGCACGGGCCAGTGGGAGCAGCGCAGGTCGATCAGAGCAGCAAAGATCATAGGGAGCGGCGGTGGCCAGAGGGAGCAGCGCAGGCGAGAGGGAGCAGCGCAGGCCAATGGAGCGGCGGGGGCTGAAGGAAGCAGCCCAGGCCAGGCAGAGCAGCGCACGTCACTGTGCGGAGCGAGCGGAGGTCGGTCAGAGCAGCGCAGACCGTAGGCAGCAGCGGTGGCCAGAGGGAGCAGCGGTGCCCGGAGGGAACGGCGCAGGCCAGAGGATGCAGTGCAGGCCAAAGGGCAACGGTGGCCGAAGAACCAGCACAGGCCAGTGGGAGCAGCACAGGTCGCCGTGGGGTGAGCACGTTGGGGAGCAGCACAGGGCACAGGCGGCGGCAGTGGCCTCAGGGAGTATTGCAGGCAGTGGGCACGGCGCAGGCTGCGGGAATACGGCAGGCAGGATGAGTACAATAGGCGGGGGGGGGGGGTACAACTGGGGGGGGCACAACAGGCAGTGGGGGCACCGCAGGCTGTGGGGGGACAACAGGCTTTGGGGGGCACAACAGGCTGGGGGGGCACAACAGGCAGGGGGGCAACACAGGCTGTGGGGGGACAACAGGCAGGGGGGCACCACAGGCTGTGGGGGGACAACAGGCAGTGGGGGCACCACAGGCTGTGAGGGGGACAACAGGCAGTGGGGGCACCACAGGCTGTGGGGGACCACAGGCAGTGGGGGCACAACAACAGGCTGTGGGGAGACAACAGGCTGTGGGGGGCACAACAGGCTGTGGGGAGACAACAAGTAGTGGGGGCACCACAGCCTGTGGGGGGACAAGAGGCTGTGGGGGGGCACAACAGGCTGTGGGGAGACAACAAGTAGTGGGGGCACCACAGCCTGTGGGGGGACAACAGGCAGTGGGGGGCACAACAGGCTGTGGGGGGGCACAACAGGCAGTGGGGGCACCACAGCCTGTGGGGGGACAGCAGGCTGTGGGGGGCACAACAGGCTGTGGGGGGGCACAACAGGCTGTAGGGGGGCACAACAGGCAGTGGGAGCAGCACAGGCCGGTCAGAGCAGCACAGGTCCTAGGCAGCAGGGGTGCCAGGAGGAAGCCGTCCAGGCCAGTTGGCGAGCGCAGGCAGTGGCGCAGCGCACGCAGCGGGCGTGCAGCAGGCTTCGGGAGCACGGCAGGCAGTGGGCGCGCGACAGGCGGCGGGAACACAGCAGGCAGTGAGGGGACAGCAGGCGTTGGGATCACAACCGGCAGTGGGGAGGCAACGAGCCGCGGGAGCACAACAGGCAGTGGCGGCACAACAGGCAGGGGGAGCAGCAGAGGCCGGTCAGAGAAACGCAGATCCTCGGCAGCAGCGTCGGCCAACGGGAGCACGGCGGGCCAGTGGAGCATGGCGGCCTGAGGAAGCAGCACGGGCCCGTGGGAGCGGCGCACGTCGGTCAGAGCAGCGCAGACCCTAGGTAGCGGCGGTGGCCAGAGGGAGCAGCGCAGGCCGATGGAGCTCTGGTGGCTTAAGGAAGCAGCCCGGGCCAGTCAGAGCGGCGCAGGGGAGCGGGTGCCACGCAGGTCGGACGGAGCAGCCCAGGCCACAGGGTGCAGCGGTGGCCAGACGGGCAGCGAAGGCAGCGGGCGCAACACAGTCTGTGGTGGCAGTGCAGGCCTTGGCGCAGAGCATGTCGTCGGCGCCGCGCAGGCAGTGGGCGCACAGCGGGCTGTGGGCCCGCAGCGGGCAGTGGGAGGACAACGGGCAGTGGGAGCAGCACATGCGGTCGGAGCAGCACCGACCTGACGCAGCAGAGGCGGCCAGAGGGTGAAGCGGAGACCAGAGGCAGCGCAGGCGGCAGAGAGCAGGGCAGGAAGGACGGAGCAGCACGGGCCGGAGGGAGCGGCGCACACCACAGAGAGGAGAGCGGGGCGGGGGGAGAGGGAGCAGCGCGGGGCAGAGCGAGCAGCGCGGGGCAGAGCGAGCAGCGCAGGCGAGCAGGGCAGGGGGGGCAGCGCAGGCCGCAGGGAGCAGTGGAAGGAGCAGCGCACATGAGAGGGAGCAGCACAGGCCGGAGGGACAGGGTGGAGGGCAGAGGGAGGAGCAAAGGCCAGAAGGAGCAGCGCAGGACATAGGGAGCAGCGCAGGGCTGGGGCAGCAGCGCAGGCCGGAGGGAGCAGCGCGGGCCGCGGAGGGAGCGCAGGGCGATGGGTGCAGCGCAGGGCAGGGGGAGCAGCGCAGGCGTGAGGCAGCAGCGCAGGACGAAGGGAGCGGCGCTGGGCATAGGGAGCAGCGCAGGCAGGCCTGGGGGTGCAGCGCGGGCCGCGGAGGGAGCAGCACAGGCCGGAGGGAGGGGTGGAGGGGAGAGGGAGGTGCAAAGGCCACAAGGAGCAGCGCAGGGCATAGGGAGCAGAGCAGGGCTGGGGGAGCAGCGCGGTGGGTGCAGCGCAGGGCAGGGGGAGCAGCGCAGGCGTGAGGCAGCAACGCAGGGCTTAGGGAGCAGCGCTGGGCATAGGGAGCAGCGCAGGCCTGCGGGTGCAGCGCGGGCCGCGGAGGGAGCGCAGCGCGGTGGGTGCAGCGCAAGGCAGGGGGAGCAGCGCGGGCCTGGGGGTGCAGCGCAGGCCGGAGGGAGCAGCGCGGGCCAGAGGAAGCAGCTCAGCCGGGAGGCGGAAGCGCACGCCTGCGGAAGGAGCGAAGGAGCGCAAGACACAGGGAGCAACAGAGGTCCGCGGGAGCAGCGCAGATCAGTGGGAGCAGCACAGGCGAGAGACAGAGAGAAGCGGAGTCAAGAAGCAGCGCAGGGGGGCCGGCGGACAGGCTGCAGGGAGCAGCGCAGCCTTGGGGGAGCGGCGCAGACCGGGGGGAGCAGCGGAGGTGAGAGGGAGGAGGAAGGCCACACGGAGCAGCAGCAGCAGCAGCGCAGAGCAGAGGGAGCAGCGCAAAGCAAAGGGAGCGGCGCAAGCCAGAGGGAGGAGTGCATCCCACGGGAGCAGGGCAGGGTGGTGGGAGCAGCGCAGGGCGTTAGGAGCAGCGCAGGCTGATGGCAGTAGCGGAGGGAGCAGCGGGGCCCGGAAGGAGGAGCGCAGGCAGTGGCGCGGCACAGGCAGAGGGCGCGGCGCGGGCAGCGGGAGCACAGCGGGCTGTGGGACCTCAGCCGGCAGTGGGCGCACAACAGGCAGTGACGACGACGGGCAGTGGGGGCACAGCAGGCAGCGGCAGCACTGCGGGCTGCTCAGAGCAGCACAGGTAACAGGCAGCAGCGCAGGCCAGTGGGGGCAGCACAGGTCACTGCGGGGAGACCAGGCTGGGGAGCAGCACAGAGCACAGGCAGCAGCAGTGGCCTCAGGGAGTATTGCAGGCAGGGGGAGGACGGCAGGCAGGGGGAGGACAGGCAGGCAGTGTGGGAGGACAGCAGGCAGGGGGAGCACGGCAGGCAGTGGGGGGACAACAGGCAGTGGGGACACAACAGGCAGTGGGGGGGACAACAGGCAGTGGGAGCAGCACAGGCCGGTCAGAGCAGCACAGAAGACAGGCAGCAGGGGTGCCAGGAGGAAGCAGCGCAGGGCAGCTGGCGAGCGCAGGCAGCGGGCGTGCAGCAGGCAGCGGGAGCGCAGCAGGCAGTGGGAGCGGCCCAGGCCGGTCGGAGCAGCGCACACCACCGGCAGCGGCGGTGGCCAGCGAGGGCAGGGCAGGCCGATGGAGCACGACGGCCCGAGGAAGCAGCCCAGGCCAGTGGGAACAGAGCAGGGCAGGCGTGCGCAACGCAGGTTGCTCAGAGCAGCGGAGACTACGGGAAGCAGCGGTGGCCAGAGGGAGAAGTGGCGGCTGAGGGTGCAGCGGTGGCCACGGGGAGCAGCGCAGGCCAACGGAGCCCCCGTGGCTTAAGGAAGCAGCAGCCCAGGCCAATCGGAGCAGCGCAGGTGAGCGTGAGCAACGCAGGTCGGATGGAGCAGCGCAGGCCATAGAGTGCGGCGGTGGCCAGACGGTCAGCGAAGGCGGTGGGCGCAGAAGAGATGGCGGGCGCGGCGCAGGCAGCGGGCCCACAGCGGGCAGTGGACGCTCAACAGGCCGCGGGAGCTCAGAAGCCAGCGGGCGCACCAAAGGCAGTGGGCACGCAACAGGCAGGGGGATCTTCAAAAGGCAGTGGGAGCCCGACACGCGGTGGGAGCACGACAGGCCGTGGGAGCAGCACAGGCCGGTCAGGGCAGCACGCACCATCGGCAGCAGCGGTGGCCAACGGGAGCACGGCAGGCGAATGGAGCATGGCGGCCTGAGGAAGCGGCACGGGCCAGTGGGAGCAGCGCAGGTCGATCAGAGCAGCAAAGATCATAGGGAGCGGCGGTGGCCAGAGGGAGCAGCGCAGGCGAGAGGGAGCAGCGCAGGCCAATGGAGCGGCGGGGGCTGAAGGAAGCAGCCCAGGCCAGGCAGAGCAGCGCACGTCACTGTGCGGAGCGAGCGGAGGTCGGTCAGAGCAGCGCAGACCGTAGGCAGCAGCGGTGGCCAGAGGGAGCAGCGGTGCCCGGAGGGAACGGCGCAGGCCAGAGGATGCAGTGCAGGCCAAAGGGCAACGGTGGCCGAAGAACCAGCACAGGCCAGTGGGAGCAGCACAGGTCGCCGTGGGGTGAGCACGTTGGGGAGCAGCACAGGGCACAGGCGGCGGCAGTGGCCTCAGGGAGTATTGCAGGCAGTGGGCACGGCGCAGGCTGCGGGAATACGGCAGGCAGGATGAGTACAATAGGCGGGGGGGGGGGGTACAACTGGGGGGGGCACAACAGGCAGTGGGGGCACCGCAGGCTGTGGGGGGACAACAGGCTTTGGGGGGCACAACAGGCTGGGGGGGCACAACAGGCAGGGGGGCAACACAGGCTGTGGGGGGACAACAGGCAGGGGGGCACCACAGGCTGTGGGGGGACAACAGGCAGTGGGGGCACCACAGGCTGTGAGGGGGACAACAGGCAGTGGGGGCACCACAGGCTGTGGGGGACCACAGGCAGTGGGGGCACAACAACAGGCTGTGGGGAGACAACAGGCTGTGGGGGGCACAACAGGCTGTGGGGAGACAACAAGTAGTGGGGGCACCACAGCCTGTGGGGGGACAAGAGGCTGTGGGGGGCACAACAGGCTGTGGGGAGACAACAAGTAGTGGGGGCACCACAGCCTGTGGGGGGACAACAGGCAGTGGGGGGCACAACAGGCTGTGGGGGGGCACAACAGGCAGTGGGGGCACCACAGCCTGTGGGGGGACAGCAGGCTGTGGGGGGCACAACAGGCTGTGGGGGGGCACAACAGGCTGTAGGGGGGCACAACAGGCAGTGGGAGCAGCACAGGCCGGTCAGAGCAGCACAGGTCCTAGGCAGCAGGGGTGCCAGGAGGAAGCCGTCCAGGCCAGTTGGCGAGCGCAGGCAGTGGCGCAGCGCACGCAGCGGGCGTGCAGCAGGCTTCGGGAGCACGGCAGGCAGTGGGCGCGCGACAGGCGGCGGGAACACAGCAGGCAGTGAGGGGACAGCAGGCGTTGGGATCACAACCGGCAGTGGGGAGGCAACGAGCCGCGGGAGCACAACAGGCAGTGGCGGCACAACAGGCAGTGGGAGCAGCAGAGGCCGGTCAGAGAAACGCAGATCCTCGGTAGCAGCGTCGGCCAACGGGAGCACGGCGGGCCAGTGGAGCATGGCGGCCTGAGGAAGCAGCACGGGCCCGTGGGAGCGGCGCACGTCGGTCAGAGCAGCGCAGACCCTAGGTAGCGGCGGTGGCCAGAGGGAGCAGCGCAGGCCGATGGAGCTCTGGTGGCTTAAGGAAGCAGCCCGGGCCAGTCAGAGCGGCGCAGGGGAGCGGGTGCCACGCAGGTCGGACGGAGCAGCCCAGGCCACAGGGTGCAGCGGTGGCCAGACGGGCAGCGAAGGCAGCGGGCGCAACACAGTCTGTGGTGGCAGTGCAGGCCTTGGCGCAGAGCATGTCGTCGGCGCCGCGCAGGCAGTGGGCGCACAGCGGGCTGTGGGCCCGCAGCGGGCAGTGGGAGGACAACGGGCAGTGGGAGCAGCACATGCGGTCGGAGCAGCACCGACCTGACGCAGCAGAGGCGGCCAGAGGGTGAAGCGGAGACCAGAGGCAGCGCAGGCGGCAGAGAGCAGGGCAGGAAGGACGGAGCAGCACGGGCCGGAGGGAGCGGCGCACACCACAGAGAGGAGAGCGGGGCGGGGGGAGAGGGAGCAGCGCGGGGCAGAGCGAGCAGCGCGGGGCAGAGCGAGCAGCGCAGGCGAGCAGGGCAGGGGGGGCAGCGCAGGCCGCAGGGAGCAGTGGAAGGAGCAGCGCACATGAGAGGGAGCAGCACAGGCCGGAGGGACAGGGTGGAGGGCAGAGGGAGGAGCAAAGGCCAGAAGGAGCAGCGCAGGACATAGGGAGCAGCGCAGGGCTGGGGCAGCAGCGCAGGCCGGAGGGAGCAGCGCGGGCCGCGGAGGGAGCGCAGGGCGATGGGTGCAGCGCAGGGCAGGGGGAGCAGCGCAGGCGTGAGGCAGCAGCGCAGGACGAAGGGAGCGGCGCTGGGCATAGGGAGCAGCGCAGGCAGGCCTGGGGGTGCAGCGCGGGCCGCGGAGGGAGCAGCACAGGCCGGAGGGAGGGGTGGAGGGGAGAGGGAGGTGCAAAGGCCACAAGGAGCAGCGCAGGGCATAGGGAGCAGAGCAGGGCTGGGGGAGCAGCGCGGTGGGTGCAGCGCAGGGCAGGGGGAGCAGCGCAGGCGTGAGGCAGCAACGCAGGGCTTAGGGAGCAGCGCTGGGCATAGGGAGCAGCGCAGGCCTGCGGGTGCAGCGCGGGCCGCGGAGGGAGCGCAGCGCGGTGGGTGCAGCGCAAGGCAGGGGGAGCAGCGCGGGCCTGGGGGTGCAGCGCAGGCCGGAGGGAGCAGCGCGGGCCAGAGGAAGCAGCTCAGCCGGGAGGCGGAAGCGCACGCCTGCGGAAGGAGCGAAGGAGCGCAAGACACAGGGAGCAACAGAGGTCCGCGGGAGCAGCGCAGATCAGTGGGAGCAGCACAGGCGAGAGACAGAGAGAAGCGGAGTCAAGAAGCAGCGCAGGGGGGCCGGCGGACAGGCTGCAGGGAGCAGCGCAGCCTTGGGGGAGCGGCGCAGACCGGGGGGAGCAGCGGAGGTGAGAGGGAGGAGGAAGGCCACACGGAGCAGCAGCAGCAGCAGCGCAGAGCAGAGGGAGCAGCGCAAAGCAAAGGGAGCGGCGCAAGCCAGAGGGAGGAGTGCATCCCACGGGAGCAGGGCAGGGTGGTGGGAGCAGCGCAGGGCGTTAGGAGCAGCGCAGGCTGATGGCAGTAGCGGAGGGAGCAGCGGGGCCCGGAAGGAGGAGCGCAGGCAGTGGCGCGGCACAGGCAGAGGGCGCGGCGCGGGCAGCGGGAGCACAGCGGGCTGTGGGACCTCAGCCGGCAGTGGGCGCACAACAGGCAGTGACGACGACGGGCAGTGGGGGCACAGCAGGCAGCGGCAGCACTGCGGGCTGCTCAGAGCAGCACAGGTAACAGGCAGCAGCGCAGGCCAGTGGGGGCAGCACAGGTCACTGCGGGGAGACCAGGCTGGGGAGCAGCACAGAGCACAGGCAGCAGCAGTGGCCTCAGGGAGTATTGCAGGCAGGGGGAGGACGGCAGGCAGGGGGAGGACAGGCAGGCAGTGTGGGAGGACAGCAGGCAGGGGGAGCACGGCAGGCAGTGGGGGGACAACAGGCAGTGGGGACACAACAGGCAGTGGGGGGGACAACAGGCAGTGGGAGCAGCACAGGCCGGTCAGAGCAGCACAGAAGACAGGCAGCAGGGGTGCCAGGAGGAAGCAGCGCAGGGCAGCTGGCGAGCGCAGGCAGCGGGCGTGCAGCAGGCAGCGGGAGCGCAGCAGGCAGTGGGAGCGGCCCAGGCCGGTCGGAGCAGCGCACACCACCGGCAGCGGCGGTGGCCAGCGAGGGCAGGGCAGGCCGATGGAGCACGACGGCCCGAGGAAGCAGCCCAGGCCAGTGGGAACAGAGCAGGGCAGGCGTGCGCAACGCAGGTTGCTCAGAGCAGCGGAGACTACGGGAAGCAGCGGTGGCCAGAGGGAGAAGTGGCGGCTGAGGGTGCAGCGGTGGCCACGGGGAGCAGCGCAGGCCAACGGAGCCCCCGTGGCTTAAGGAAGCAGCAGCCCAGGCCAATCGGAGCAGCGCAGGTGAGCGTGAGCAACGCAGGTCGGATGGAGCAGCGCAGGCCATAGAGTGCGGCGGTGGCCAGACGGTCAGCGAAGGCGGTGGGCGCAGAAGAGATGGCGGGCGCGGCGCAGGCAGCGGGCCCACAGCGGGCAGTGGACGCTCAACAGGCCGCGGGAGCTCAGAAGCCAGCGGGCGCACCAAAGGCAGTGGGCACGCAACAGGCAGGGGGATCTTCAAAAGGCAGTGGGAGCCCGACACGCGGTGGGAGCACGACAGGCCGTGGGAGCAGCACAGGCCGGTCAGGGCAGCACGCACCATCGGCAGCAGCGGTGGCCAACGGGAGCACGGCAGGCGAATGGAGCATGGCGGCCTGAGGAAGCGGCACGGGCCAGTGGGAGCAGCGCAGGTCGATCAGAGCAGCAAAGATCATAGGGAGCGGCGGTGGCCAGAGGGAGCAGCGCAGGCGAGAGGGAGCAGCGCAGGCCAATGGAGCGGCGGGGGCTGAAGGAAGCAGCCCAGGCCAGGCAGAGCAGCGCACGTCACTGTGCGGAGCGAGCGGAGGTCGGTCAGAGCAGCGCAGACCGTAGGCAGCAGCGGTGGCCAGAGGGAGCAGCGGTGCCCGGAGGGAACGGCGCAGGCCAGAGGATGCAGTGCAGGCCAAAGGGCAACGGTGGCCGAAGAACCAGCACAGGCCAGTGGGAGCAGCACAGGTCGCCGTGGGGTGAGCACGTTGGGGAGCAGCACAGGGCACAGGCGGCGGCAGTGGCCTCAGGGAGTATTGCAGGCAGTGGGCACGGCGCAGGCTGCGGGAATACGGCAGGCAGGATGAGTACAATAGGCGGGGGGGGGGGTACAAACTGGGGGGGGCACAACAGGCAGTGGGGGCACCGCAGGCTGTGGGGGGACAACAGGCTTTGGGGGGCACAACAGGCTGGGGGGGCACAACAGGCAGGGGGGCAACACAGGCTGTGGGGGGACAACAGGCAGGGGGGCACCACAGGCTGTGGGGGGACAACAGGCAGTGGGGGCACCACAGGCTGTGAGGGGGACAACAGGCAGTGGGGGCACCACAGGCTGTGGGGGACCACAGGCAGTGGGGGCACAACAACAGGCTGTGGGGAGACAACAGGCTGTGGGGGGCACAACAGGCTGTGGGGAGACAACAAGTAGTGGGGGCACCACAGCCTGTGGGGGGACAAGAGGCTGTGGGGGGCACAACAGGCTGTGGGGAGACAACAAGTAGTGGGGGCACCACAGCCTGTGGGGGGACAACAGGCAGTGGGGGGCACAACAGGCTGTGGGGGGGCACAACAGGCAGTGGGGGCACCACAGCCTGTGGGGGGACAGCAGGCTGTGGGGGGCACAACAGGCTGTGGGGGGGCACAACAGGCTGTAGGGGGGCACAACAGGCAGTGGGAGCAGCACAGGCCGGTCAGAGCAGCACAGGTCCTAGGCAGCAGGGGTGCCAGGAGGAAGCCGTCCAGGCCAGTTGGCGAGCGCAGGCAGTGGCGCAGCGCACGCAGCGGGCGTGCAGCAGGCTTCGGGAGCACGGCAGGCAGTGGGCGCGCGACAGGCGGCGGGAACACAGCAGGCAGTGAGGGGACAGCAGGCGTTGGGATCACAACCGGCAGTGGGGAGGCAACGAGCCGCGGGAGCACAACAGGCAGTGGCGGCACAACAGGCAGGGGGAGCAGCAGAGGCCGGTCAGAGAAACGCAGATCCTCGGCAGCAGCGTCGGCCAACGGGAGCACGGCGGGCCAGTGGAGCATGGCGGCCTGAGGAAGCAGCACGGGCCCGTGGGAGCGGCGCACGTCGGTCAGAGCAGCGCAGACCCTAGGTAGCGGCGGTGGCCAGAGGGAGCAGCGCAGGCCGATGGAGCTCTGGTGGCTTAAGGAAGCAGCCCGGGCCAGTCAGAGCGGCGCAGGGGAGCGGGTGCCACGCAGGTCGGACGGAGCAGCCCAGGCCACAGGGTGCAGCGGTGGCCAGACGGGCAGCGAAGGCAGCGGGCGCAACACAGTCTGTGGTGGCAGTGCAGGCCTTGGCGCAGAGCATGTCGTCGGCGCCGCGCAGGCAGTGGGCGCACAGCGGGCTGTGGGCCCGCAGCGGGCAGTGGGAGGACAACGGGCAGTGGGAGCAGCACATGCGGTCGGAGCAGCACCGACCTGACGCAGCAGAGGCGGCCAGAGGGTGAAGCGGAGACCAGAGGCAGCGCAGGCGGCAGAGAGCAGGGCAGGAAGGACGGAGCAGCACGGGCCGGAGGGAGCGGCGCACACCACAGAGAGGAGAGCGGGGCGGGGGGAGAGGGAGCAGCGCGGGGCAGAGCGAGCAGCGCGGGGCAGAGCGAGCAGCGCAGGCGAGCAGGGCAGGGGGGGCAGCGCAGGCCGCAGGGAGCAGTGGAAGGAGCAGCGCACATGAGAGGGAGCAGCACAGGGCCGGAGGGACAGGGTGGAGGGCAGAGGGAGGAGCAAAGGCCAGAAGGAGCAGCGCAGGACATAGGGAGCAGCGCAGGGCTGGGGCAGCAGCGCAGGCCGGAGGGAGCAGCGCGGGCCGCGGAGGGAGCGCAGGGCGATGGGTGCAGCGCAGGGCAGGGGGAGCAGCGCAGGCGTGAGGCAGCAGCGCAGGACGAAGGGAGCGGCGCTGGGCATAGGGAGCAGCGCAGGCAGGCCTGGGGGTGCAGCGCGGGCCGCGGAGGGAGCAGCACAGGCCGGAGGGAGGGGTGGAGGGGAGAGGGAGGTGCAAAGGCCACAAGGAGCAGCGCAGGGCATAGGGAGCAGAGCAGGGCTGGGGGAGCAGCGCGGTGGGTGCAGCGCAGGGCAGGGGGAGCAGCGCAGGCGTGAGGCAGCAACGCAGGGCTTAGGGAGCAGCGCTGGGCATAGGGAGCAGCGCAGGCCTGCGGGTGCAGCGCGGGCCGCGGAGGGAGCGCAGCGCGGTGGGTGCAGCGCAAGGCAGGGGGAGCAGCGCGGGCCTGGGGGTGCAGCGCAGGCCGGAGGGAGCAGCGCGGGCCAGAGGAAGCAGCTCAGCCGGGAGGCGGAAGCGCACGCCTGCGGAAGGAGCGAAGGAGCGCAAGACACAGGGAGCAACAGAGGTCCGCGGGAGCAGCGCAGATCAGTGGGAGCAGCACAGGCGAGAGACAGAGAGAAGCGGAGTCAAGAAGCAGCGCAGGGGGGCCGGCGGACAGGCTGCAGGGAGCAGCGCAGCCTTGGGGGAGCGGCGCAGACCGGGGGGAGCAGCGGAGGTGAGAGGGAGGAGGAAGGCCACACGGAGCAGCAGCAGCAGCAGCGCAGAGCAGAGGGAGCAGCGCAAAGCAAAGGGAGCGGCGCAAGCCAGAGGGAGGAGTGCATCCCACGGGAGCAGGGCAGGGTGGTGGGAGCAGCGCAGGGCGTTAGGAGCAGCGCAGGCTGATGGCAGTAGCGGAGGGAGCAGCGGGGCCCGGAAGGAGGAGCGCAGGCAGTGGCGCGGCACAGGCAGAGGGCGCGGCGCGGGCAGCGGGAGCACAGCGGGCTGTGGGACCTCAGCCGGCAGTGGGCGCACAACAGGCAGTGACGACGACGGGCAGTGGGGGCACAGCAGGCAGCGGCAGCACTGCGGGCTGCTCAGAGCAGCACAGGTAACAGGCAGCAGCGCAGGCCAGTGGGGGCAGCACAGGTCACTGCGGGGAGACCAGGCTGGGGAGCAGCACAGAGCACAGGCAGCAGCAGTGGCCTCAGGGAGTATTGCAGGCAGGGGGAGGACGGCAGGCAGGGGGAGGACAGGCAGGCAGTGTGGGAGGACAGCAGGCAGGGGGAGCACGGCAGGCAGTGGGGGGACAACAGGCAGTGGGGACACAACAGGCAGTGGGGGGGACAACAGGCAGTGGGAGCAGCACAGGCCGGTCAGAGCAGCACAGAAGACAGGCAGCAGGGGTGCCAGGAGGAAGCAGCGCAGGGCAGCTGGCGAGCGCAGGCAGCGGGCGTGCAGCAGGCAGCGGGAGCGCAGCAGGCAGTGGGAGCGGCCCAGGCCGGTCGGAGCAGCGCACACCACCGGCAGCGGCGGTGGCCAGCGAGGGCAGGGCAGGCCGATGGAGCACGACGGCCCGAGGAAGCAGCCCAGGCCAGTGGGAACAGAGCAGGGCAGGCGTGCGCAACGCAGGTTGCTCAGAGCAGCGGAGACTACGGGAAGCAGCGGTGGCCAGAGGGAGAAGTGGCGGCTGAGGGTGCAGCGGTGGCCACGGGGAGCAGCGCAGGCCAACGGAGCCCCCGTGGCTTAAGGAAGCAGCAGCCCAGGCCAATCGGAGCAGCGCAGGTGAGCGTGAGCAACGCAGGTCGGATGGAGCAGCGCAGGCCATAGAGTGCGGCGGTGGCCAGACGGTCAGCGAAGGCGGTGGGCGCAGAAGAGATGGCGGGCGCGGCGCAGGCAGCGGGCCCACAGCGGGCAGTGGACGCTCAACAGGCCGCGGGAGCTCAGAAGCCAGCGGGCGCACCAAAGGCAGTGGGCACGCAACAGGCAGGGGGATCTTCAAAAGGCAGTGGGAGCCCGACACGCGGTGGGAGCACGACAGGCCGTGGGAGCAGCACAGGCCGGTCAGGGCAGCACGCACCATCGGCAGCAGCGGTGGCCAACGGGAGCACGGCAGGCGAATGGAGCATGGCGGCCTGAGGAAGCGGCACGGGCCAGTGGGAGCAGCGCAGGTCGATCAGAGCAGCAAAGATCATAGGGAGCGGCGGTGGCCAGAGGGAGCAGCGCAGGCGAGAGGGAGCAGCGCAGGCCAATGGAGCGGCGGGGGCTGAAGGAAGCAGCCCAGGCCAGGCAGAGCAGCGCACGTCACTGTGCGGAGCGAGCGGAGGTCGGTCAGAGCAGCGCAGACCGTAGGCAGCAGCGGTGGCCAGAGGGAGCAGCGGTGCCCGGAGGGAACGGCGCAGGCCAGAGGATGCAGTGCAGGCCAAAGGGCAACGGTGGCCGAAGAACCAGCACAGGCCAGTGGGAGCAGCACAGGTCGCCGTGGGGTGAGCACGTTGGGGAGCAGCACAGGGCACAGGCGGCGGCAGTGGCCTCAGGGAGTATTGCAGGCAGTGGGCACGGCGCAGGCTGCGGGAATACGGCAGGCAGGATGAGTACAATAGGCGGGGGGGGGGGTACAACTGGGGGGGGGCACAACAGGCAGTGGGGGCACCGCAGGCTGGGGGGGGGACAACAGGCTTTGGGGGGCACAACAGGCTGGGGGGGCACAACAGGCAGGGGGGCAACACAGGCTGTGGGGGGACAACAGGCAGGGGGGGCACCACAGGCTGTGGGGGGACAACAGGCAGTGGGGGCACCACAGGCTGTGAGGGGGGACAACAGGCAGTGGGGGCACCACAGGCTGTGGGGGACCACAGGCAGTGGGGGCACAACAACAGGCTGTGGGGAGACAACAGGCGGTGGGGGGCACAACAGGCTGTGGGGAGACAACAAGTAGTGGGGGCACCACAGCCTGTGGGGGGACAAGAGGCTGTCGGGGGCACAACAGGCTGTGGGGAGACAACAAGTAGTGGGGGCACCACAGCCTGTGGGGGGACAACAGGCAGTGGGGGGCACAACAGGCTGTGGGGGGGCACAACAGGCAGTGGGGGCACCACAGCCTGTGGGGGGACAGCAGGCTGTGGGGGGCACAACAGGCTGTGGGGGGGGCACAACAGGCTGTAGGGGGGCACAACAGGCAGTGGGAGCAGCACAGGCCGGCAGAGCAGCACAGGTCCTAGGCAGCAGGGGTGCCAGGAGGAAGCCGTCCAGGCCAGTTGGCGAGCGCAGGCAGTGGCGCAGCGCACGCAGCGGGCGTGCAGCAGGCTTCGGGAGCACGGCAGGCAGTGGGCGCGCGACAGGCGGCGGGAACACAGCAGGCAGTGAGGGGACAGCAGGCGTTGGGATCACAACCGGCAGTGGGGAGGCAACGAGCCGCGGGAGCACAACAGGCAGTGCGGCACAACAGGCAGGGGGAGCAGCAGAGGGCCGGTCAGAGAAACGCAGATCCTCGGCTAGCAGCGTCGGCCAACGGGAGCACGGCGGGCCAGTGGAGCATGGCGGCCTGAGGAAGCAGCACGGGCCCGTGGGAGCGGCGCACGTCGGTCAGAGCAGCGCAGACCCTAGGTAGCGGCGGTGGCCAGAGGGAGCAGCGCAGGCCGATGGAGCTCTGGTGGCTTAAGGAAGCAGCCCGGGCCAGTCAGAGCGGCGCAGGGGAGCGGGTGCCACGCAGGTCGGACGGAGCAGCCCAGGCCACAGGGTGCAGCGGTGGCCAGACGGGCAGCGAAGGCAGCGGGCGCAACACAGTCTGTGGTGGCAGTGCAGGCCTTGGCGCAGAGCATGTCGTCGGCGCCGCGCAGGCAGTGGGCGCACAGCGGGCTGTGGGCCCGCAGCGGGCAGTGGGAGGACAACGGGCAGTGGGAGCAGCACATGCGGTCGGAGCAGCACCGACCTGACGCAGCAGAGGCGGCCAGAGGGTGAAGCGGAGACCAGAGGCAGCGCAGGCGGCAGAGAGCAGGGCAGGAAGGACGGAGCAGCACGGGCCGGAGGGAGCGGCGCACACCACAGAGAGGAGAGCGGGGCGGGGGGAGAGGGAGCAGCGCGGGGCAGAGCGAGCAGCGCGGGGCAGAGCGAGCAGCGCAGGCGAGCAGGGCAGGGGGGGCAGCGCAGGCCGCAGGGAGCAGTGGAAGGAGCAGCGCACATGAGAGGGAGCAGCACAGGCCGGAGGGACAGGGTGGAGGGCAGAGGGAGGAGCAAAGGCCAGAAGGAGCAGCGCAGGACATAGGGAGCAGCGCAGGGCTGGGGCAGCAGCGCAGGCCGGAGGGAGCAGCGCGGGCCGCGGAGGGAGCGCAGGGCGATGGGTGCAGCGCAGGGCAGGGGGAGCAGCGCAGGCGTGAGGCAGCAGCGCAGGACGAAGGGAGCGGCGCTGGGCATAGGGAGCAGCGCAGGCAGGCCTGGGGGTGCAGCGCGGGCCGCGGAGGGAGCAGCACAGGCCGGAGGGAGGGGTGGAGGGGAGAGGGAGGTGCAAAGGCCACAAGGAGCAGCGCAGGGCATAGGGAGCAGAGCAGGGCTGGGGGAGCAGCGCGGTGGGTGCAGCGCAGGGCAGGGGGAGCAGCGCAGGCGTGAGGCAGCAACGCAGGGCTTAGGGAGCAGCGCTGGGCATAGGGAGCAGCGCAGGCCTGCGGGTGCAGCGCGGGGCCGCGGAGGGAGGCGCAGCGCGGTGGGTGCAGCGCAAGGCAGGGGGAGCAGCGCGGGCCTGGGGGTGCAGCGCAGGCCGGAGGGAGCAGCGCGGGCCAGAGGAAGCAGCTCAGCCGGGAGGCGGAAGCGCACGCCTGCGGAAGGAGCGAAGGAGCGCAAGACACAGGGAGCAACAGAGGTCCGCGGGAGCAGCGCAGATCAGTGGGAGCAGCACAGGCGAGAGACAGAGAGAAGCGGAGTCAAGAAGCAGCGCAGGGGGGCCGGCGGACAGGCTGCAGGGAGCAGCGCAGCCTTGGGGGAGCGGCGCAGACCGGGGGGAGCAGCGGAGGTGAGAGGGAGGAGGAAGGCCACACGGAGCAGCAGCAGCAGCAGCGCAGAGCAGAGGGAGCAGCGCAAAGCAAAGGGAGCGGCGCAAGCCAGAGGGAGGAGTGCATCCCACGGGAGCAGGGCAGGGTGGTGGGGAGCAGCGCAGGGCGTTAGGAGCAGCGCAGGCTGATGGCAGTAGCGGAGGGAGCAGCGGGGCCCGGAAGGAGGGAGCGCAGGCAGTGGCGCGGCACAGGCAGAGGGCGCGGCGCGGGCAGCGGGAGCACAGCGGGCTGTGGGACCTCAGCCGGCAGTGGGCGCACAACAGGCAGTGACGACGACGGGCAGTGGGGCACAGCAGGCAGCGGCAGCACTGCGGGCTGCTCAGAGCAGCACAGGTAACAGGCAGCAGCGCAGGCCAGTGGGGGCAGCACAGGTCACTGCGGGGAGACCATGCTGGGGAGCAGCACAGAGCACAGGCAGCAGCAGTGGCCTCAGGGAGTATTGCAGGCAGGGGGGAGGACGGCAGGCAGGGGGAGGACAGCAGGCAGTGTGGGAGGACAGCAGGCAGGGGGAGCACGGCAGGCAGTGGGGGGACAACAGGCAGTGGGGACACAACAGGCAGTGGGGGGGACAACAGGCAGTGGGAGCAGCACAGGCCGGTCAGAGCAGCACAGAAGACAGGCAGCAGGGGTGCCAGGAGGAAGCAGCGCAGGGCAGCTGGCGAGCGCAGGCAGCGGGCGTGCAGCAGGCAGCGGGAGCGCAGCAGGCAGTGGGAGCGGCCCCAGGCCGGTCGGAGCAGCGCACACCACCGGCAGCGGCGGTGGCCAGCGAGGGCAGGGCAGGCCGATGGAGCACGACGGCCCGAGGAAGCAGCCCAGGCCAGTGGGAACAGAGCAGGGCAGGCGTGCGCAACGCAGGTTGCTCAGAGCAGCGGAGACTACGGGAAGCAGCGGTGGCCAGAGGGAGAAGTGGCGGCTGAGGGTGCAGCGGTGGCCACGGGGAGCAGCGCAGGCCAACGGAGCCCCCGTGGCTTAAGGAAGCAGCAGCCCAGGCCAATCGAGCAGCGCAGGTGAGCGTGAGCAACGCAGGTCGGATGGAGCAGCGCAGGCCATAGAGTGCGGCGGTGGCCAGACGGTCAGCGAAGGCGGTGGGCGCAGAAGAGATGGCGGGCGCGGCGCAGGCAGCGGGCCCACAGCGGGCAGTGGACGCTCAACAGGCCGCGGGAGCTCAGAAGCCAGCGGGCGCACCAAAGGCAGTGGGCACGCAACAGGCAGGGGGATCTTCAAAAGGCAGTGGGAGCCCGACACGCGGTGGGAGCACGACAGGCCGTGGGAGCAGCACAGGCCGGTCAGGGCAGCACGCACCATCGGCAGCAGCGGTGGCCAACGGGAGCACGGCAGGCGAATGGAGCATGGCGGCCTGAGGAAGCGGCACGGGCCAGTGGGAGCAGCGCAGGTCGATCAGAGCAGCAAAGATCATAGGGAGCGGCGGTGGCCAGAGGGAGCAGCGCAGGCGAGAGGGAGCAGCGCAGGCCAATGGAGCGGCGGGGGGCTGAAGGAAGCAGCCAGGCCAGGCAGAGCAGCGCACGTCACTGTGCGGAGCGAGCGGAGGTCGGTCAGAGCAGCGCAGACCGTAGGCAGCAGCGGTGGCCAGAGGGAGCAGCGGTGCCCGGAGGGAACGGCGCAGGCCAGAGGATGCAGTGCAGGCCAAAGGGCAACGGTGGCCGAAGAACCAGCACAGGCCAGTGGGAGCAGCACAGGTCGCCGTGGGGTGAGCACGTTGGGGAGCAGCACAGGGCACAGGCGGCGGCAGTGGCCTCAGGGAGTATTGCAGGCAGTGGGCACGGCGCAGGCTGCGGGAATACGGCAGGCAGGATGAGGTACAATAGGCGGGGGGGGGGGGTACAAACTGGGGGGGCACAACAGGCAGTGGGGGCACCGCAGGCTGTGGGGGGACAACAGGCTGTGGGGGGCACAACAGGCAGGGGGGGCACAACAGGCTGGGGGGCAACACAGGCTGGGGGGGGGACAACAGGCAGGGGGGCACCACAGGCTGTGGGGGGACAACAGGCAGTGGGGGGCACCACAGGCTGTGAGGGGGACAACAGGCAGTGGGGGCACCACAGGCTGTGGGGGACCACAGGCAGTGGGGGCACAACAACAGGCTGTGGGGAGACAACAGGCTGTGGGGGGCACAACAGGCTGGGGGGAGACAACAAGTAGTGGGGGCACCACAGCCTGTGGGGGGACAAGAGGCTGTGGGGGGGCACAACAGGCTGTGGGGAGACAACAAGTAGTGGGGGCACCACAGCCTGTGGGGGGACAACAGGCAGTGGGGGGCACAACAGGCTGTGGGGGGGCACAACAGGCAGTGGGGGGCACCACAGCCTGTGGGGGGACAGCAGGCTGTGGGGGGCACAACAGGCTGTAGGGGGGGGCACAACAGGCAGTGGGAGCAGCACAGGCCGGTCAGAGCAGCACAGGTCCTAGGCAGCAGGGGTGCCAGGAGGAAGCCGTCCAGGCCAGTTGGCGAGCGCAGGCAGTGGCGCAGCGCACGCAGCGGGCGTGCAGCAGGCTTCGGGAGCACGGCAGGCAGTGGGCGCGCGACAGGCGGCGGGAACACAGCAGGCAGTGAGGGGACAGCAGGCGTTGGGATCACAACCGGCAGTGGGGAGGCAACGAGCCGCGGGAGCACAACAGGGGCCAAGTGGGAGCAGCAGAGGCCGGTCAGAGAAACGCAGATCCTCGGTCAGCAGCAGTCGGCCAACGGGAGCACGGCGGGCCAGTGGGAGCATGGGCGGCCTGAGGAAGCAGCACGGGCCCGTGGGAGCGGCGCACGTCGGTCAGAGCAGCGCATGACCCTAGGTAGCGGCGGTGGCCAGAGGGAGCAGCGCAGGCCGATGGAGCTCTGGTGGCTTAAGGAAGCAGCCCGGGCCAGTCAGAGCGGCGCAGGGGAGCGGGTGCCACGCAGGTCGGACGGAGCAGCCCAGGCCACAGGGTGCAGCGGTGGCCAGACGGGCAGCGAAGGCAGCGGGCGCAACACAGTCTGTGGTGGCAGTGCAGGCCTTGGCGCAGAGCATGTCGTCGGCGCCGCGCAGGCAGTGGGCGCACAGCGGGCTGTGGGCCCGCAGCGGGCAGTGGGAGGACAACGGGCAGTGGGAGCAGCACATGCGGTCGGAGCAGCACCGACCTGACGCAGCAGAGGCGGCCAGAGGGTGAAGCGGAGACCAGAGGCAGCGCAGGCGGCAGAGAGCAGGGCAGGAAGGACGGAGCAGCACGGGCCGGAGGGAGCGGCGCACACCACAGAGAGGAGAGCGGGGCGGGGGGGAGAGGGAGCAGCGCGGGGCAGAGCGAGCAGCGCGGGGCAGAGCGAGCAGCGCAGGCGAGCAGGGCAGGGGGGGGCAGCGCAGGCCGCAGGGAGCAGTGGAAGGAGCAGCGCACATGAGAGGGAGCAGCACAGGCCGGAGGGACAGGGTGGAGGGCAGAGGGAGGAGCAAAGGCCAGAAGGAGCAGCGCAGGACATAGGGAGCAGCGCAGGGCTGGGGCAGCAGCGCAGGCCGGAGGGAGCAGCGCGGGGCCGCGGAGGGAGCGCAGGGCGATGGGTGCAGCGCAGGGCAGGGGGAGCAGCGCAGGCGTGAGGCAGCAGCGCAGGACGAAGGGAGCGGCGCTGGGCATAGGGAGCAGCGCAGGCAGGCCTGGGGGTGCAGCGCGGGCCGCGGAGGGAGCAGCACAGGCCGGAGGGAGGGGTGGAGGGGAGAGGGAGGTGCAAAGGCCACAAGGAGCAGCGCAGGGCATAGGGAGCAGAGCAGGGCTGGGGGAGCAGCGCGGTGGGTGCAGCGCAGGGCAGGGGGAGCAGCGCAGGCGTGAGGCAGCAACGCAGGGCTTAGGGAGCAGCGCTGGGCATAGGAGCAGCGGCAGGCCTGGGGGTGCAGCGCGGGCCGCGGAGGGAGCGCAGCGCGGTGGGTGCAGCGCAAGGCAGGGGGAGCAGCGCGGGCCTGGGGGGTGCAGCGCAGGCCGGAGGGAGCAGCGCGGGCCAGAGGAAGCAGCTCAGCCGGGAGGCGGAAGCGCACGCCTGCGGAAGGAGCGAAGGAGCGCAAGACACAGGGAGCAACAGAGGTCCGCGGGAGCAGCGCAGATCAGTGGGAGCAGCACAGGCGAGAGACAGAGAGAAGCGGAGTCAAGAAGCAGCGCAGGGGGCCGGCGGACAGGCTGCAGGGAGCAGCGCAGCCTTGGGGGAGCGGCGGCAGACCGGGGGGGAGCAGCGGAGGTGAGAGGGAGGAGGAAGGCCACACGGAGCAGCAGCAGCAGCAGCGCAGAGCAGAGGGAGCAGCGCAAAGCAAAGGGAGCGGCGCAAGCCAGAGGGAGGAGTGCATCCCACGGGAGCAGGGCAGGGTGGTGGGAGCAGCGCAGGGCGTTAGGAGCAGCGCAGGCTGATGGCAGTAGCGGAGGGAGCAGCGGGGCCCGGAAGGAGGAGCGCAGGCAGTGGCGCGGCACAGGCAGAGGGCGCGGCGCGGGCAGCGGGAGCACAGCGGGCTGTGGGACCTCAGCCGGCAGTGGGCGCACAACAGGCAGTGACGACGACGGGCAGTGGGGGCACAGCAGGCAGCGGCAGCACTGCGGGCTGCTCAGAGCAGCACAGGTAACAGGCAGCAGCGCAGGCCAGTGGGGGCAGCACAGGTCACTGCGGGGAGACCAGGCTGGGGAGCAGCACAGAGCACAGGCAGCAGCAGTGGCCTCAGGGAGTATTGCAGGCAGGGGGAGGACGGCAGGCAGGGGGAGGACGGCAGGCAGTGTGGGAGGACAGCAGGCAGGGGGAGCACGGCAGGCAGTGGGGGGACAACAGGCAGTGGGGACACAACAGGCAGTGGGGGGGACAACAGGCAGTGGGAGCAGCACAGGCCGGTCAGAGCAGCACAGAAGACAGGCAGCAGGGGTGCCAGGAGGAAGCAGCGCAGGGCAGCTGGCGAGCGCAGGCAGCGGGCGTGCAGCAGGCAGCGGGAGCGCAGCAGGCAGTGGGAGCGGCCCAGGCCGGTCGGAGCAGCGCACACCACCGGCAGCGGCGGTGGCCAGCGAGGGCAGGGCAGGCCGATGGAGCACGACGGCCCGAGGAAGCAGCCCAGGCCAGTGGGAACAGAGCAGGGCAGGCGTGCGCAACGCAGGTTGCTCAGAGCAGCGGAGACTACGGGAAAGCAGCGGTGGCCAGAGGGAGAAGTGGCGGCTGAGGGTTGCAGCGGTGGCCACGGGGAGCAGCGCAGGCCAACGGAGCCCCGTGGCTTAAGGAAGCAGCAGCCCAGGCCAATCGGAGCAGCGCAGGTGAGCGTGAGCAACGCAGGTCGGATGGAGCAGCGCAGGCCATAGAGTGCGGCGGTGGCCAGACGGTCAGCGAGGCGGTGGGCGCAGAAGAGATGGCGGGCGCGGCGCAGGCAGCGGGCCCACAGCGGGCAGTGGACGCTCAACAGGCCGCGGGGGCTCAGAAGCCAGCGGGCGCACCAAAGGCAGTGGGCACGCAACAGGCAGGGGGATCTTCAAAAGGCAGTGGGAGCCCGACACGCGGTGGGAGCACGACAGGCCGTGGGAGCAGCACAGGCCGGTCAGGGCAGCACGCACCATCGGCAGCAGCGGTGGCCAACGGAGCACGGCAGGCGAATGGAGCATGGCGGCCTGAGGAAGCGGCACGGGCCAGTGGGAGCAGCGCATGTCGATCAGAGCAGCAAAGATCATAGGGAGCGGCGGTGGCCAGAGGGAGCAGCGCAGGGCGAGAGGGAGCAGCGCAGGCCAATGGAGCGGCGGGGGCTGAAGGAAGCAGCCCAGGCCAGGCAGAGCAGCGCACCGGTCACTGTGCGGAGCGAGCGGAGGTCGGTCAGAGCAGCCGCAGACCGTAGGCAGCAGCGGTGGCCAGAGGGAAGCAGCGGTGCCCGGAGGGAACGGCGCAGGCCAGAGGATGCAGTGCAGTGCCAAAGGGCAACGGTGGCCGAAGAACCAGCACAGGCCAGTGGGAGCAGCACAGGTCGCCGTGGGGTGAGCACGTATGGGGAGCAGCACAGGGCAACAGGCGGCGGCAGTGGCCTCAGGTAGTATTGCAGGCAGTGGGCACGGCGCAGGCTGCGGGAATACGGCAGGCAGGATGAGTACAATAGGCGGGGGGGGGGGGGTACAACTGGGGGGGCACAACAGGCAGTGGGGGCACCGCAGGCTGTGGGGGGACAACAGGCTTTGGGGGGCACAACAGGCTGGGGGGGCACAACAGGCAGGGGGGCAACACAGGCTGTGGGGGGACAACAGGGCAGGGGGGCACCACAGGCTGTGGGGGGACAACAGGCAGTGGGGGCACCACAGGCTGTGAGGGGGACAACAGGCAGTGGGGGGCACCACAGGCTGTGGGGGACCACAGGCAGTGGGGGCACAACAACAGGCTGTGGGGAGACAACAGGCTGTGGGGGGCACAACAGGCTGTGGGGAGACAACAAGTAGTGGGGGCACCACAGCCTGTGGGGGGGACAAGAGGCTGTCGGGGGCACAACAGGCTGTGGGGAGACAACAAGTAAGTGGGGGCACCACAGCCTGTGGGGGGACAACCGGCAGTGGGGGGCACAACAGGCTGTGGGGGGGGCACAACATGCAGTGGGGGGCACCACAGCCTGTGGGGGGCAGCAGGCTGTGGGGGGGCACAACAGGCTGTGGGGGGGCACAACAGGCTGTAGGGGGGCACAACAGGCAGTGGGAGCAGCACAGGCCGGTCAGAGCAGCACAGGTCCTAGGCAGCAGGGGTTGCCAGGAGGAAGCCGTCCAGGCCAGTTGGCGAGCGCAGGCAGTGGCGCCCAGCGCACGCAGCGGGCGTGCAGCAGGCTTCGGAGCACGGCAGCAGTGGGCGCGCGACAGGCGGCGGAACACAGCAGGCATTGAGGGGACAGCAGGCGTTGGGATCACAACCGGCAGTGTGGGAGGCAAACGAGCCGCGGAGCACAACAGGCAGTGGGAGCAGCAGAGGCCGGTCAGAGAACGCAGATCCTCGGTAGCAGCGTCGGCCAACGGGAGCACGGCGGGCCAGTGGAGCATGGCGGCCTGAGGAAGCAGCAACGGGCCCGTGGGAGCGGCGCACGTCGGTCAGAGCAGCGCAGACCCTAGGTAGCGGCGGTGGCCAGAGGGAGCAGCGCAGGCCGATGGAGCTCTGGTGGCTTAAGGAAGCAGCCCGGGCCAGTCAGAGCGGCGCAGGGGAGCGGGTGCCACGCAGGTCGGACGGAGCAGCCCAGGCCACAGGGTGCAGCGGTGGCCAGACGGGCAGCGAAGGCAGCGGGCGCAACACAGTCTGTGGTGGCAGTGCAGGCCTTGGCGCAGAGCATGTCGTCGGCGCCGCGCAGGCAGTGGGCGCACAGCGGGCTGTGGGCCCGCAGCGGGCAGTGGGAGGACAACGGGCAGTGGGAGCAGCACATGCGGTCGGAGCAGCACCGACCTGACGCAGCAGAGGCGGCCAGAGGGTGAAGCGGAGACCAGAGGCAGCGCAGGCGGCAGAGAGCAGGGCAGGAAGGACGGAGCAGCACGGGCCGGAGGGAGCGGCGCACACCACAGAGAGGAGAGCGGGGCGGGGGGAGGGGAGCAGCGGGGGCAGAGCGAGCAGCGCGGGGCAGAGCGAGCAGCGCAGGCGAGCAGGGCAGGGGGGGCAGCGCAGGCCGCAGGGAGCAGTGGAAGGAGCAGCGCACATGAGAGGGAGCAGCACGGGCCGGAGGGACAGGGTGGAGGGCAGAGGGAGGAGCAAAGGCCAGAAGGAGCAGCGCAGGACATAGGGAGCAGCGCAGGGCTGGGGCAGCAGCGCAGGCCGGAGGGAGCAGCGCGGGCCGCGGAGGGAGCGCAGGGCGATGGGTGCAGCGCAGGGCAGGGGGAGCAGCGCAGGCGTGAGGCAGCAGCGCAGGACGAAGGGAGCGGCGCTGGGCATAGGGAGCAGCGCAGGCAGGCCTGGGGGTGCAGCGCGGGCCGCGGAGGGAGCAGCACAGGCCGGAGGGAGGGGTGGAGGGGAGAGGGAGGTGCAAAGGCCACAAGGAGCAGCGCAGGGCATAGGGAGCAGAGCAGGGCTGGGGGAGCAGCGCGGTGGGTGCAGCGCAGGGCAGGGGGAGCAGCGCAGGCGTGAGGCAGCAACGCAGGGCTTAGGGAGCAGCGCTGGGCATAGGGAGCAGCGCAGGCCTGCGGGTGCAGCGCGGGCCGCGGAGGGAGCGCAGCGCGGTGGGTGCAGCGCAAGGCAGGGGGAGCAGCGCGGGCCTGGGGGTGCAGCGCAGGCCGGAGGGAGCAGCGCGGGCCAGAGGAAGCAGCTCAGCCGGGAGGCGGAAGCGCACGCCTGCGGAAGGAGCGAAGGAGCGCAAGACACAGGGAGCAACAGAGGTCCGCGGGAGCAGCGCAGATCAGTGGGAGCAGCACAGGCGAGAGACAGAGAGAAGCGGAGTCAAGAAGCAGCGCGGGGGGCCGGCGGACAGGCTGCAGGGAGCAGCGCAGCCTTGGGGGAGCGGCGCAGACCGGGGGGAGCAGCGGAGGTGAGAGGGAGGAGGAAGGCCACACGGAGCAGCAGCAGCAGCAGCGCAGAGCAGAGGGAGCAGCGCAAAGCAAAGGGAGCGGCGCAAGCCAGAGGGAGGAGTGCATCCCACGGGAGCAGGGCAGGGTGGGGGAGCAGCGCAGGGCGTTAGGAGCAGCGCAGGCTGATGGCAGTAGCGGAGGGAGCAGCGGGGCCCGGAAGGAGGAGCGCAGGCAGTGGCGCGGCACAGGCAGAGGGCGCGGCGCGGGCAGCGGGAGCACAGCGGGCTGTGGGACCTCAGCCGGCAGTGGGCGCACAACAGGCAGTGACGACGACGGGCAGTGGGGGCACAGCAGGCAGCGGGCAGCACTGCGGGCTGCTCAGAGCAGCACAGGTAACAGGCAGCAGCGCAGGCCAGTGGGGGCAGCACAGGTCACTGCGGGGAGACCAGGCTGGGGAGCAGCACAGAGCACAGGCAGCAGCAGTGGCCTCAGGGAGTATTGCAGGCAGGGGGAGGACGGCAGGCAGGGGGAGGACAGCAGGCAGTGTGGGAGGACAGCAGGCAGGGGAGCACGGCAGGCAGTGGGGGGACAACAGGCAGTGGGGACACAACAGGCAGTGGGGGGGACAACAGGCAGTGGGAGCAGCACAGGCCGGTCAGAGCAGCACAGAAGACAGGCAGCAGGGGTGCCAGGAGGAAGCAGCGCAGGGCAGCTGGCGAGCGCAGGCAGAGCGGCGTGCAGCAGGCAGCGGGGAGCGCAGCAGGCAGTGGGAGCGGCCCAGGCCGGTCGGAGCAGCGCACACCACCGGCAGCGGCGGTGGCCAGCGAGGGCAGGGCAGGCCGATGGAGCACGACGGCCCGAGGAAGCAGCCCAGGCCAGTGGGAACAGAGCAGGGCAGGCGTGCGCAACGCAGGTTGCTCAGAGCAGCGGAGACTACGGGAAGCAGCGGTGGCCAGAGGGAGAAGTGGCGGCTGAGGGGGTGCAGCGGTGGCCACGGGGAGCAGCGCAGGCCAACGGAGCCCCCGTGGCTTAAGGAAGAGCAGCAGCCCAGGCCAATCGGAGCAGCGCAGGTGAGCGTGAGCAACGCAGGTCGGATGGGAGCAGCGCAGGCCATAGAGTGCGGCGGTGGCCAGACGGTCAGCGAAGGCGGTGGGCGCAGAAGAGATGGGGGCGCGGCGCAGGCAGCGGGCCCACAGCGGGCAGTGGACGCTCAACAGGCCGCGGGAGCTCAGAAGCCAGCGGGCGCACCAAAGGCAGTGGGCACGCAACAGGCAGGGGGATCTTCAAAAGGCAGTGGGAGCCCGACACGCGGTGGGAGCACGACAGGCCGTGGGAGCAGCACAGGCCGGTCAGGGCAGCACGCACCATCGGCAGCAGCGGTGGCCAACGGGAGCACGGCAGGCGAATGGAGCATGGCGGCCTGAGGAAGCGGCACGGGCCAGTGGGAGCAGCGCAGGTCGATCAGAGCAGCAAAGATCATAGGGAGCGGCGGTGGCCAGAGGGAGCAGCGCAGGCGAGAGGGAGCAGCGCAGGCCAATGGAGCGGGGGGGCTGAAGGAAGCAGCCCAGGCCAGGCAGAGCAGCGCACGTCACTGTGCGGAGCGAGCGGAGGTCGGTCAGAGCAGCGCAGACCGTAGGCAGCAGCGGTGGCCAGAGGGAGCAGCGGTGCCGGAGGGAACGGCGCAGGCCAGAGGATGCAGTGCAGGCAGGGCAACGGGAGAAGGCAGGCCAGAGGATGCAGTGCAGGCCAAAGGGCAACGGTGGCCGAAGAACCAGCACAGGCCAGTGGGAGCAGCACAGGTCGCCGTGGGGTGAGCACGTTGGGGAGCAGCACAGGGCACAGGCGGCGGCAGTGGCCTCAGGGAGTATTGCAGGCAGTGGGCACGGCGCAGGCTGCGGGAATACGGCAGGCAGGATGAGGACAATAGGCGGGGGGGGGGGGTACAACTGGGGGGGGCACAACAGGCAGTGGGGGCACCGCAGGCTGTGGGGGGACAACAGGCTTTGGGGGGCACAACAGGCTGGGGGGGCACAACAGGCAGGGGGGCAACACAGGCTGTGGGGGGACAACAGGCAGGGGGGCACCACAGGCTGGGGGGGACAACAGGCAGTGGGGGCACCACAGGCTGTGAGGGGGACAACAGGCAGTGGGGGCACCACAGGCTGTGGGGGACCACAGGCAGTGGGGGCACAACAACAGGCTGTGGGGAGACAACAGGCTGTGGGGGGCACAACAGGCTGTGGGGAGACAACAAGTAGTGGGGGCACCACAGCCTGTGGGGGGACAAGAGGCTGTGGGGGGCACAACAGGCTGTGGGGAGACAACAAGTAGTGGGGGCACCACAGCCTGTGGGGGGACAACAGGCAGTGGGGGGCACAACAGGCTGTGGGGGGGCACAACAGGCAGTGGGGGCACCACAGCCTGTGGGGGGACAGCAGGCTGTGGGGGGCACAACAGGCTGGGGGGGGCACAACAGGCTGTAGGGGGGCACAACAGGCAGTGGGAGCAGCACAGGCCGGTCAGAGCAGCACAGGTCCTAGGCAGCAGGGGTGCCAGGAGGAAGCCGTCCAGGCCAGTTGGCGAGCGCAGGCAGTGGCGCAGCGCACGCAGCGGGCGTGCAGCAGGCTTCGGGAGCACGGCAGGCAGTGGGCGCGCGACAGGCGGCGGGGAACACAGCAGGCAGTGAGGGGACAGCAGGCGTTGGGATCACAACCGGCAGTGGGGAGGCAACGAGCCGCGGGAGCAAACAGGCAGTGGCGGCACAACAGGCAGGGGGAGCAGCAGAGGCCGGTCAGAGAAACGCAGATCCTCGGCAGCAGCGTCGGCCAACGGGAGCACGGCGGGCCAGTGGAGCATGGCGGCCTGAGGAAGCAGCACGGGCCCGTGGGAGCGGCGCACGTCGGTCAGAGCAGCGCAGACCCTAGGTAGCGGCGGTGGCCAGAGGGAGCAGCGCAGGCCGATGGAGCTCTGGTGGCTTAAGGAAGCAGCCCGGGCCAGTCAGAGCGGCGCAGGGGAGCGGGTGCCACGCAGGTCGGACGGAGCAGCCCAGGCCACAGGGTGCAGCGGTGGCCAGACGGGCAGCGAAGGCAGCGGGCGCAACACAGTCTGTGGTGGCAGTGCAGGCCTTGGCGCAGAGCATGTCGTCGGCGCGCGCAGGCAGTGGGCGCACAGCGGGCTGTGGGCCCGCAGCGGGCAGTGGGAGGACAACGGGCAGTGGGAGCAGCACATGCGGTCGGAGCAGCACCGACCTGACGCAGCAGAGGCGGCCAGAGAGGGTGAAGCGGAGACCAGAGGCAGCGCAGGCGGCAGAGAGAGCAGGGCAGGAAGGACGGAGCAGCACGGGCCGGAGGGAGCGGCGCACACCACAGAGAGGAGAGCGGGGCGGGGGGAGAGGGGAGCAGCGCGGGGCAGAGCGAGCAGCGCGGGGCAGAGCGAGCAGCGCAGGCGAGCAGGGCAGGGGGGGCAGCGCAGGCCGCAGGGAGCAGTGGAAGGAGCAGCGCACATGAGAGGGAGCAGCACGGGCCGGAGGGACAGGGTGGAGGGCAGAGGGAGGAGCAAAGGCCAGAAGGAGCAGCGCAGGACATAGGGAGCAGCGCAGGGCTGGGGCAGCAGCGCAGGCCGGAGGGAGCAGCGCGGGCCGCGGAGGGAGCGCAGGGCGATGGGTGCAGCGCAGGGCAGGGGGAGCAGCGCAGGCGTGAGGCAGCAGCGCAGGACGAAGGGAGCGGCGCTGGGCATAGGGAGCAGCGCAGGCAGGCCTGGGGGTGCAGCGCGGGCCGCGGAGGGAGCAGCACAGGCCGGAGGGGGGGGGTGGGGGGAGAGGGAGGTGCAAAGGCCACAAGGAGCAGCGCAGGGCATAGGGAGCAGAGCAGGGCTGGGGGAGCAGCGCGGTGGGTGCAGCGCAGGGCAGGGGGAGCAGCGCAGGCGTGAGGCAGCAACGCAGGGCTTAGGGAGAGCAGCGCTGGGCATAGGGAGCAGCGCAGGCCTGCGGGTGCAGCGCGGGCCGCGGAGGGAGCGCAGCGGGTGGGTGCAGCGCAAGGCAGGGGGAGCAGCGCGGGCCTGGGGGTGCAGCGCAGGCCGGAGGGAGCAGCGCGGGCCAGAGGAAGCAGCTCAGCGGGAGGCGGAAGCGCACGCCTGCGGAAGGAGCGAAGGAGCGCAAGACACAGGGAGCAACAGAGGTCCGCGGGAGCAGCGCAGATCAGTGGGAGCAGCACAGGCGAGAGACAGAGAGAAGCGGAGTCAAGAAGCAGCGCAGGGGGGCCGGCGGACAGGCTGCAGGGAGCAGCGCAGCCTTGGGGGAGCGGCGCAGACCGGGGGGAGCAGCGGAGGTGAGAGGGAGGAGGAAGGCCACACGGAGCAGCAGCAGCAGCAGCGCAGAGCAGAGGGAGCAGCGCAAAGCAAAGGGAGCGGCGCAAGCCAGAGGGAGGAGTGCATCCCACGGGAGCAGGGCAGGGTGGTGGGAGCAGCGCAGGGCGTTAGGAGCAGCGCAGGCTGATGGCAGTAGCGGAGGGAGCAGCGGGGCCCGGAAGGAGGAGCGCAGGCAGTGGCGCGGCACAGGCAGAGGGCGCGCGGGCAGGGGAGCACAGCGGGCTGTGGGACCTCAGCCGGCAGTGGGCGCACAACAGGCAGTGACGACGACGGGCAGTGGGGGCACAGCAGGCAGCGGCAGCACTGCGGGCTGCTCAGAGCAGCACAGGTAACAGGCAGCAGCGCAGGCCAGTGGGGGCAGCACAGGTCACTGGGGGAGACCAGGCTGGGGAGCAGCACAGAGCACAGGCAGCAGCAGTGGCCTCAGGGAGTATTGCAGGCAGGGGGAGGACGGCAGGCAGGGGGAGGACAGCAGGCAGTGTGGGAGGACAGCAGGCAGGGGGAGCACGGCAGGCAGTGGGGGGACAACAGGCAGTGGGGACACAACAGGCAGTGGGGGGGACAACAGGCAGTGGGAGCAGCACAGGCCGGTCAGAGCAGCACAGAAGACAGGCAGCAGGGGTGCCAGGAGGAAGCAGCGCAGGGCAGCTGGCGAGCGCAGGCAGCGGGCGTGCAGCAGGCAGCGGGGAGCGCAGCAGGCAGTGGGAGCGGCCCAGGCCGGTCGGAGCAGCGCACACCACCGGCAGCGGCGGTGGCCAGCGAGGGCAGGGCAGGCCGATGGAGCACGACGGCCCGAGGAAGCAGCCCAGGCCAGTGGGAACAGAGCAGGGCAGGCGTGCGCAACGCAGGTTGCTCAGAGCAGCGGAGACTACGGGAAGCAGCGGTGGCCAGAGGGAGAAGTGGCGGCTGAGGGGTGCAGCGGTGGCCACGGGGAGCAGCGCAGGCCAACGGAGCCCCCGTGGCTTAAGGAAGCAGCAGCCCAGGCCAATCGGAGCAGCGCAGGTGAGCGTGAGCAACGCAGGTCGGATGGAGCAGCGCAGGCCATAGAGTGCGGCGGTGGCCAGACGGTCAGCGAAGGCGGTGGGCGCAGAAGAGATGGCGGGCGCGGCGCAGGCAGCGGGCCCACAGCGGGCAGTGGACGCTCAACAGGCCGCGGGAGCTCAGAAGCCAGCGGGCGCACCAAAGGCAGTGGGCACGCAACAGGCAGGGGGATCTTCAAAAGGCAGTGGGAGCCCGACACGCGGTGGGAGCACGACAGGCCGTGGGAGCAGCACAGGCCGGTCAGGGCAGCACGCACCATCGGCAGCAGCGGTGGCCAACGGGAGCACGGCAGGCGAATGGAGCATGGCCTGAGGAAGCGGCACGGGCCAGGGGAGCAGCGCAGGTCGATCAGAGCAGCAAAGATCATAGGGAGCGGCGGTGGCCAGAGGGAGCAGCGCAGGCGAGAGGGAGCAGCGCAGGCCAATGGAGCGGCGGGGGCTGAAGGAAGCAGCCCAGGCCAGGCAGAGCAGCGCACGTCACTGGCGGAGCGAGCGGAGGTCGGTCAGAGCAGCGCAGACGTAGGCAGCAGCGGTGGCCAGAGGGAGCAGCGGTGCCCGGAGGGAACGGCGCAGGCCAGAGGATGCAGTGCAGGCCAAAGGGCAACGGTGGCCAAGAACCGGCGCAGGCCAGAGGATGCAGTGCAGGCCAAAGGGCAACGGTGGCCGAAGAACCAGCACAGGCCAGTGGGAGCAGCACAGGTCGCCGTGGGGTGAGCACGTTGGGGAGCAGCACAGGGCACAGGCGGCGGCAGTGGCCTCAGGGAGTATTGCAGGCAGTGGGCACGGCGCAGGCTGCGGGATACGGCAGGCAGGATGAGGACAATAGGCGGGGGGGGGGGGTACAAACTGGGGGGGGCACAACAGGCAGGGGGGCACCGCAGGCTGTGGGGGGACAACAGGCTTTGGGGGGCACAAACAGGCTGGGGGGGCACAACAGGCAGGGGGGCAACCACGGCTGTGGGGGGACAACAGGCAGGGGGGCACCACAGGCTGGGGGGGACAACAGGCAGTGGGGGCACCACAGGCTGTGAGGGGGACAACAGGCAGTGGGGGCACCACAGGCTGTGGGGGACCACAGGCAGTGGGGGCACAACAACAGGCTGTGGGGAGACAACAGGCTGTGGGGGGCACAACAGGCTGTGGGGAGACAACAAGTAGTGGGGGCACCACAGCCTGTGGGGGGGACAAGAGGCTGTGGGGGGCACAACAGGCTGTGGGGAGGACAACAAGTAGTGGGCACACAGCCTGTGGGGGGACAACAGGCAGTGGGGGGCACAACAGGCTGGGGGGGGCACAACAGGCAGTGGGGGCACCACAGCCTGTGGGGGGACAGCAGGCTGTGGGGGGGCACAACAGGCTGTGGGGGGGCACAACAGGCTGTAGGGGGGCACAACAGGCAGTGGGAGCAGCACAGGCCGGTCAGAGCAGCACAGGTCCTAGGCAGCAGGGGTGCCAGGAGGAAGCCGTCCAGGCAGTTGGCGAGCGCAGGCAGTGGCGCAGCGCACGCAGCGGGCGTGCAGCAGGCTTCGGGAGCACGGCAGGCAGGGGGCGCGACAGGCGGGGGCGGGAACACAGCAGGCAGTGAGGGACAGCAGGCGTTGGGATCACAACGGCAGTGGGGAGGCAACGAGCCGCGGGGAGCACAACAGGCGGGCGGCAAAACAGGCAGGGGGAGCAGCAGAGGCCGGTCAGAGAGAAAGATCCTCGGCAGCAGCGTCGGCCAACGGGAGCACGGCGGGCCAGTGGAGATGGCTGAGGGACTGGAAGCAGCACGGGCCCGGGGAGCGGCGCACGTCGGTCAGAGCAGCGCAGCCCTAGGTAGCGGCGGTGGCCAGAGGGAGCAGCGCAGGCCGATGGAGCTCTGGTGGCTTAAGGAAGCAGCCCGGGCCAGTCAGAGCGGAGCAGGGGAGCGGGTTGCCACGCAGGTCGGAGGAGCAGCCCAGGCCACAGGGGTGCAGCGGTGGCCAGACGGGCAGCGAAGGCAGGGGCGCAACACAGTCTGTGGTGGCAGTGCAGGCCTTGGCGCAGAGCATGTCGTAGGCGCCGCGCAGGCAGCAGTGGGCGCACAGCGGCTGTGGGCCCGCAGCGGGGCAGTGGGAGGACAACGGGCAGTGGGAGCAGCACATGCGGTCGGAGCAGGCACCGACCTGACGCAGAGGCGGCCAGAGGGTGAAGGGGAGACCAGAGGCAGCGCAGGCGGCAGAGAGCAGGGCAGGAAGGACGGAGCAGCACGGGCCGGAGGGAGCGGCACACCACAGAGGAGAGAGCGGGGGCGGGGGGGGGAGAGGGAGCAGCGCGGGGCAGAGCGAGCAGCGCGGGGCAGAGCGAGCAGCGCAGGCGGCAGGGCAGGGGGGGCAGCGCAGGGCCGCAGGGAGCAGTGGAAGGAGCAGCGCACATGAGAGGGAGCAGCACGGGCCGGAGGGACAGGGTGGAGGGCAGAGGGGAGGAGCAAGGCCAGAAGGAGCAGCGCAGGACATAGGGGAGCAGCGCAGGGATGGGGCAGCCGGCAGGCCGGAGGGAGCAGCGCGGGCCGCGGAGGGAGCGCAGGGCGATGGGGCAGAGCAGGGCAGGGGGAGCAGCGCAGGCGTGAGGCAGCAGCGCAGGACGAAGGGGAGCGGCGCTGGGCATAGGGAGCAGC